>NW_028242300.1:0-66454 GCF_964263255.1 Lissotriton vulgaris
ATGAGGCCCGATCCAAATGACATTTTGAATCATTTTTGGTAGAGTCCAAAAAAATAAATTTTCTGATGAAAAACGATGACCCCGGACCAGTCGAACGTTGAAAAAATGGTCAATATTGATGAAATTTTAACATTTAATCTTTTGACTTTAAATGACGGTTGGATGTGAGTTATTACTTTTTCAACTAAAATAAGTGTGTTTAAAGTCATTTCTGTGCCTGAAATTTGTCAAAATTGAAGATTTTGAGTAAGCAAAACTCTGTAAAAATGGCAATTTTGGTCACTGTGAGGGTTTAAAAAGTGGTTATTCAACATGAGGCCTGATCCAAATGACATTTTGAATCATTTTTGGTAGAGTCCAAAAAATCAATTTTCTGATGAAAAAACGATGACCCCGGACCAGTCGAACGTTGAAAAAATGGTCAATATTGATGAAATTTTAACATTTAATCTTTTGACTTTAAATGACGGTTGGATGTGAGTTATTACTTTTTCAACTAAAATAAGTGTGTTTAAAGTCATTTCTGTGCCTGAAATTGGTCAAAATTGAAGATTTTGAGTAAGCAAAACTCTGTAAAAATGGCAGTTTTGGTCACTGTGAGGGTTTAAAAAGTGGTTATTCAACATGAGGCCCGATCAAAATGACATTTTGAATCATTTTTTGGTAGAGTCCAAAAAATCAATTTTCTGATGAAAAACGATGACCCCGGACCAGTCGAACGTTGAAAAAATGGTCAATATTGATGAAATTTTAACATTTAATCTTTTGACTTTAAATGACGGTTGGATGTGAGTTATTACTTTTTCAACTTTAAAATAAGTGTGTTTAAAGTCATTTCTGTGCCTGAAATTGGTCAAAATTGAAGATTTTGAGTAAGCAAAACTCTGTAAAAATGGCAATTTTGGTCACTGTGAGGGTTTAAAAAGTGGTTATTCAACATGAGGCCCAATCCAAATGACATTTTGAATCATTTTTGGTAGAGTCCAAAAAATCAATTTTCTGATGAAGAACGATGACCCCGGACCAGTCGAACGTTGAAAAAATGGTCAATATTGATGAAATTTTAATATTTAATCTTTTGACTTTAAATGACGGTTGGATGTGAGTTATTACTTTTTCAACTAAAATAAGTGTGTTTAAAGTCATTTCTGTGCCTGAAATTGGTCAAAATTGAAGATTTTGAGTAAGCAAAACTCTGTAAAAATGGCAGTTTTGGTCACTGTGAGGGTTTAAAAAGTGGTTATTCAACATGAGGCCCGATCCAAATGACATTTTGAATCATTTTTGGTAGAGTCCAAAAAATCAATTTTCTGATGAAAAACGATGACCCCGGACCAGTCGAACGTTGAAAAAATGGTCAATATGATGAAATTTTAACATTTAATCTTTTGACTTTAAATGACGGTTGGATGTGAGTTATTACTTTTTCAACTAAAATAAGTGTGTTTAAAGTCATTTATGTGCCTGAAATTGGTCAAAATTGAAGATTTTGAGTAAGCAAAACTCTGTAAAAATGGCAGTTTTGGTCACTGTGAGGGTTTAAAAAGTGGTTATTCAACATGAGGCCCGATCCAAATGACATTTTGAATCATTTTTGGTAGAGTCCAAAAAAATCAATTTTCTGATGAAAAACGATGACCCCGGACTAGTCGAACGTTGAAAAAATGGTCAATATTGATGAAATTTTAACATTTAATCTTTTGACTTTAAATGACGGTTGGATGTGAGTTATTACTTTTTCAACTAAAATAAGTGTGTTTAAAGTCATTTCTGTGCCTGAAATTGGTCAAAATTGAAGATTTTGAGTAAGCAAAACTCTGTAAAAATTGCAGTATTGGTCACTGTGAGGGTTTAAAAAGTGGTTATTCAACATGAGGCCCGATCCAAATGACATTTTGAATCATTTTTGGTAGAGTCCAAAAAATCAATTTTCTGATGAAAAACGATGACCCCGGACCAGTCGAACGTTGAAAAAATGGTCAATATTGATGAAATTTTAACATTTAATCTTTTGACTTTAAATGACGGTTGGATGTGAGTTATTACTTTTTCAACTAAAATAAGTGTGTTTAAAGTCATTTCTGTGCCTGAAATTGGTCAAAATTGAAGATTTTGAGTAAGCAAAACTCTGTAAAAATGGCAGTTTTGGTCACCACGAGGGTTTAAAAAGTGGTTATTCAACATGAGGCCCGATCAAAATGACATTTTGAATCATTTTTGGTAGAGTTTAAAAAATCAATTTTCTGATGAAAAACGATGACCCCGGACCAGTCGAACGTTGAAAAAATGGTCAATATTGATGAAATTTTAACATTTAATCTTTTGACTTTAAATGACGGTTGGATGTGAGTTATTACTTTTTCAACTAAAATAAGTGTGTTTAAAGTCATTTCTGTGCCTGAAATTGGTCAAAATTGAAGATTTTGAGTAAGCAAAACTCTGTAAAAATTGCAGTTTTGGTCACTGTGAGGGTTTAAAAAGAGGTTATTCAACATGAGGCCCGATCCAAATGACATTTTGAATCATTTTTGGTAGAGTCCAAAAAATCAATTTTCTGATGAAAAATGATGACCCCGGACCAGTCGAACGTTGAAAAAATGGTCAATATTGATGAAATTTTAACATTTAATCTTTTGACTTTAAATGACGGTTGGATGTGAGTTATTACTTTTTCAACTAAAATAAGTGTGTTTAAAGTCATTTCTGTGCCTGAAATTGGTCATAATTGAAGATTTTGAGTAAGCAAAACTCTGTAAAAATGGCAGTTTTGGTCACTGTGAGGGTTTAAAAAGTGGTTATTCAACATGAGGCCCGATCCAAATGACATTTTGAATCATTTTTGGTAGAGTCCAAAAAATCAATTTTCTGATGAAAAACGATGACCCCGGACCAGTCGAACGTTGAAAAAATGGTCAATATTGATGAAATTTTAACATTTAATCTTTTGACTTTAAATGACGGTTGGATGTGAGTTATTACTTTTTCAACTAAAATAAGTGTGTTTAAAGTCATTTCTGTGCCTGAAATTGGTCAAAATTGAAGATTTTGAGTAAGCAAAACTCTGTAAAAATGGCAATTTTGGTCACTGTGAGGGTTTAAAAAGTGGTTATTCAACATGAGGCCCGATCCAAATGACATTTTGAATCATTTTTGGTAGAGTCCAAAAAATCAATTTTCTGATGAAAAACGATGACCCCGGACCAGTCGAACGTTGAAAAAATGGTCAATATTGATGAAATTTTAACATTTAATCTTTTGACTTTAAATGACGGTTGGATGTGAGTTATTACTTTTTCAACTAAAATAAGTGTGTTTAAAGTCATTTCTGTGCCTGAAATTGGTCAAAATTGAAGATTTTGAGTAAGCAAAACTCTGTAAAAATGGCAGTTTTGGTCACTGTGAGGGTTTAAAAAGTGGTTATTCAACATGAGGCCCGATCAAAATGACATTTTGAATCATTTTTGGTAGAGTCCAAAAAATCAATTTTCTGATGAAAAACGATGACCCCGGACCAGTCGAACGTTGAAAAAATGGTCAATATTGATGAAATTTTAACATTTAATCTTTTGACTTTAAATGACGGTTGGATGTGAGTTATTACTTTTACAACTAAAATAAGTGTGTTTAAAGTCATTTCTGTGCCTGAAATTTGTCAAAATTGAAGATTTTGAGTAAGCAAAACTCTGTAAAAATGGCAATTTTGGTCACTGTGAGGGTTTAAAAAGTGGTTATTCAACATGAGGCCCGATCCAAATGACATTTTGAATCATTTTTGGTAGAGTCCAAAAAATCAATTTTCTGATGAAAAACGATGACCCCGGACCAGTCGAACGTTGAAAAAATGGTCAATATTGATGAAATTTTAACATTTAATCTTTTGACTTTAAATGACGGTTGGATGTGAGTTATTACTTTTTCAACTAAAATAAGTGTGTTTAAAGTCATTTCTGTGCCTGAAATTGGTCAAAATTGAAGATTTTGAGTAAGCAAAACTCTGTAAAAATGGCAATTTTGGTCACTGTGAGGGTTTAAAAAGTGGTTATTCAACATGAGGCCCAATCCAAATGACATTTTGAATCATTTTTGGTAGAGTCCAAAAAATCAATTTTCTGATGAAGAACGATGACCCCGGACCAGTCGAACGTTGAAAAAATGGTCAATATTGATGAAATTTTAACATTTAATCTTTTGACTTTAAATGACGGTTGGATGTGAGTTATTACTTTTTCAACTAAAATAAGTGTGTTTAAAGTCATTTCTGTGCCTGAAATTGGTCAAAATTGAAGATTTTGAGTAAGCAAAACTCTGTAAAAATGGCAGTTTTGGTCACTGTGAGGGTTTAAAAAGTGGTTATTCAACATGAGGCCCGATCCAAATGACATTTTGAATCATTTTTGGTAGAGTCCAAAAAATCAATTTTCTGATGAAAAACGATGACCCCGGACCAGTCGAACGTTGAAAAAATGGTCAATATTGATGAAATTTTAACATTTAATCTTTTGACTTTAAATGACGGTTGGATGTGAGTTATTACTTTTTCAACTAAAATAAGTGTGTTTAAAGTCATTTATGTGCCTGAAATTGGTCAAAATTGAAGATTTTGAGTAAGCAAAACTCTGTAAAAATGGCAGTTTTGGTCACTGTGAGGGTTTAAAAAGTGGTTATTCAACATGAGGCCCGATCCAAATGACATTTTGAATCATTTTTGGTAGAGTCCAAAAAATCAATTTTCTGATGAAAAACGATGACCCCGGACTAGTCGAACGTTGAAAAAATGGTCAATATTGATGAAATTTTAACATTTAATCTTTTGACTTTAAATGACGGTTGGATGTGAGTTATTACTTTTTCAACTAAAATAAGTGTGTTTAAAGTCATTTCTGTGCCTGAAATTGGTCAAAATTGAAGATTTTGAGTAAGCAAAACTCTGTAAAAATGGCAGTTTTGGTCACTGTGAGGGTTTAAAAAGTGATTATTCAACATGAGGCCCGATCCAAATGACATTTTGAATCATTTTTGGTAGAGTCCAAAAAATCAATTTTCTGATGAAAAACGATGACCCCGGACCAGTCGAACGTTGAAAAAATGGTCAATATGATGAAATTTTAACATTTAATCTTTTGACTTTAAATGACGGTTGGATGTGAGTTATTACTTTTTCAACTAAAATAAGTGTGTTTAAAGTCATTTATGTGCCTGAAATTGGTCAAAATTGAAGATTTTGAGTAAGCAAAACTCTGTAAAAATGGCAGTTTTGGTCACTGTGAGGGTTTAAAAAGTGGTTATTCAACATGAGGCCCGATCCAAATGACATTTTGAATCATTTTTGGTAGAGTCCAAAAAAATCAATTTTCTGATGAAAAACGATGACCCCGGACTAGTCGAACGTTGAAAAAATGGTCAATATTGATGAAATTTTAACATTTAATCTTTTGACTTTAAATGACGGTTGGATGTGAGTTATTACTTTTTCAACTAAAATAAGTGTGTTTAAAGTCATTTCTGTGCCTGAAATTGGTCAAAATTGAAGATTTTGAGTAAGCAAAACTCTGTAAAAATTGCAGTATTGGTCACTGTGAGGGTTTAAAAAGTGGTTATTCAACATGAGGCCCGATCCAAATGACATTTTGAATCATTTTTGGTAGAGTCCAAAAAATCAATTTTCTGATGAAAAACGATGACCCCGGACCAGTCGAACGTTGAAAAAATGGTCAATATTGATGAAATTTTAACATTTAATCTTTTGACTTTAAATGACGGTTGGATGTGAGTTATTACTTTTTCAACTAAAATAAGTGTGTTTAAAGTCATTTCTGTGCCTGAAATTGGTCAAAATTGAAGATTTTGAGTAAGCAAAACTCTGTAAAAATGGCAGTTTTGGTCACCACGAGGGTTTAAAAAGTGGTTATTCAACATGAGGCCCGATCAAAATGACATTTTGAATCATTTTTGGTAGAGTTTAAAAAATCAATTTTCTGATGAAAAACGATGACCCCGGACCAGTCGAACGTTGAAAAAATGGTCAATATTGATGAAATTTTAACATTTAATCTTTTGACTTTAAATGACGGTTGGATGTGAGTTATTACTTTTTCAACTAAAATAAGTGTGTTTAAAGTCATTTCTGTGCCTGAAATTGGTCAAAATTGAAGATTTTGAGTAAGCAAAACTCTGTAAAAATTGCAGTTTTGGTCACTGTGAGGGTTTAAAAAGAGGTTATTCAACATGAGGCCCGATCCAAATGACATTTTGAATCATTTTTGGTAGAGTCCAAAAAATCAATTTTCTGATGAAAAATGATGACCCCGGACCAGTCGAACGTTGAAAAAATGGTCAATATTGATGAAATTTTAACATTTAATCTTTTGACTTTAAATGACGGTTGGATGTGAGTTATTACTTTTTCAACTAAAATAAGTGTGTTTAAAGTCATTTCTGTGCCTGAAATTGGTCATAATTGAAGATTTTGAGTAAGCAAAACTCTGTAAAAATGGCAGTTTTGGTCACTGTGAGGGTTTAAAAAGTGGTTATTCAACATGAGGCCCGATCCAAATGACATTTTGAATCAATTTTGGTAGAGTCCAAAAAATCAATTTTCTGATGAAAAATCGATGACCCCGGACCAGTCGAACGTTGAAAAAATGGTCAATATTGATGAAATTTTAACATTTAATCTTTTGACTTTAAATGACGGTTGGATGTGAGTTATTACTTTTTCAACTAAAATAAGTGTGTTTAAAGTCATTTCTGTGCCTGAAATTGGTCAAAATTGAAGATTTTGAGTAAGCAAAACTCTGTAAAAATGGCAATTTTGGTCACTGTGAGGGTTTAAAAAGTGGTTATTCAACATGAGGCCCGATCCAAATGACATTTTGAATCATTTTTGGTAGAGTCCAAAAAATCAATTTTCTGATGAAAAACGATGACCCCGGACCAGTCGAACGTTGAAAAAATGGTCAATATTGATGAAATTTTAACATTTAATCTTTTGACTTTAAATGACGGTTGGATGTGAGTTATTACTTTTTCAACTAAAATAAGTGTGTTTAAAGTCATTTCTGTGCCTGAAATTGGTCAAAATTGAAGATTTTGAGTAAGCAAAACTCTGTAAAAATGGCAGTTTTGGTCACTGTGAGGGTTTAAAAAGTGGTTATTCAACATGAGGCCCGATCAAAATGACATTTTGAATCATTTTTGGTAGAGTCCAAAAAATCAATTTTCTGATGAAAAACGATGACCCCGGACCAGTCGAACGTTGAAAAAATGGTCAATATTGATGAAATTTTAACATTTAATCTTTTGACTTTAAATGACGGTTGGATGTGAGTTATTACTTTTACAACTAAAATAAGTGTGTTTAAAGTCATTTCTGTGCCTGAAATTTGTCAAAATTGAAGATTTTGAGTAAGCAAAACTCTGTAAAAATGGCAATTTTGGTCACTGTGAGGGTTTAAAAAGTGGTTATTCAACATGAGGCCCGATCCAAATGACATTTTGAATCATTTTTGGTAGAGTCCAAAAAATCAATTTTCTGATGAAAAACGATGACCCCGGACCAGTCGAACGTTGAAAAAATGGTCAATATTGATGAAATTTTAACATTTAATCTTTTGACTTTAAATGACGGTTGGATGTGAGTTATTACTTTTTCAACTAAAATAAGTGTGTTTAAAGTCATTTCTGTGCCTGAAATTGGTCAAAATTGAAGATTTTGAGTAAGCAAAACTCTGTAAAAATGGCAATTTTGGTCACTGTGAGGGTTTAAAAAGTGGTTATTCAACATGAGGCCCAATCCAAATGACATTTTGAATCATTTTTGGTAGAGTCCAAAAAATCAATTTTCTGATGAAGAACGATGACCCCGGACCAGTCGAACGTTGAAAAAATGGTCAATATTGATGAAATTTTAACATTTAATCTTTTGACTTTAAATGACGGTTGGATGTGAGTTATTACTTTTTCAACTAAAATAAGTGTGTTTAAAGTCATTTCTGTGCCTGAAATTGGTCAAAATTGAAGATTTTGAGTAAGCAAAACTCTGTAAAAATGGCAGTTTTGGTCACTGTGAGGGTTTAAAAAGTGGTTATTCAACATGAGGCCCGATCCAAATGACATTTTGAATCATTTTTGGTAGAGTCCAAAAAATCAATTTTCTGATGAAAAACGATGACCCCGGACCAGTCGAACGTTGAAAAAATGGTCAATATTGATGAAATTTTAACATTTAATCTTTTGACTTTAAATGACGGTTGGATGTGAGTTATTACTTTTTCAACTAAAATAAGTGTGTTTAAAGTCATTTATGTGCCTGAAATTGGTCAAAATTGAAGATTTTGAGTAAGCAAAACTCTGTAAAAATGGCAGTTTTGGTCACTGTGAGGGTTTAAAAAGTGGTTATTCAACATGAGGCCCGATCCAAATGACATTTTGAATCATTTTTGGTAGAGTCCAAAAAATCAATTTTCTGATGAAAAACGATGACCCCGGACTAGTCGAACGTTGAAAAAATGGTCAATATTGATGAAATTTTAACATTTAATCTTTTGACTTTAAATGACGGTTGGATGTGAGTTATTACTTTTTCAACTAAAATAAGTGTGTTTAAAGTCATTTCTGTGCCTGAAATTGGTCAAAATTGAAGATTTTGAGTAAGCAAAACTCTGTAAAAATGGCAGTTTTGGTCACTGTGAGGGTTTAAAAAGTGGTTATTCAACATGAGGCCCGATCCAAATGACATTTTGAATCATTTTTGGTAGAGTCCAAAAAATCCATTTTCTGATGAAAAACGATGACCCCGGACCAGTCGAACGTTGAAAAAATGGTCAATATTGATGAAATTTTAACATTTAATCTTTTGACTTTAAATGACGGTTGGATGTGAGTTATTACTTTTTCAACTAAAATAAGTGTGTTTAAAGTCATTTCTGTGCCTGAAATTGGTCAAAATTGAAGATTTTGAGTAAGCAAAACTCTGTAAAAATGGCAGTTTTGGTCACCACGAGGGTTTAAAAAGTGGTTATTCAACATGAGGCCCGATCAAAATGACATTTTGAATCATTTTTGGTAGAGTTTAAAAAATCAATTTTCTGATGAAAAACGATGACCCCGGACCAGTCGAACGTTGAAAAAATGGTCAATATTGATGAAATTTTAACATTTAATCTTTTGACTTTAAATGACGGTTGGATGTGAGTTATTACTTTTTCAACTAAAATAAGTGTGTTTAAAGTCATTTCTGTGCCTGAAATTGGTCAAAATTGAAGATTTTGAGTAAGCAAAACTCTGTAAAAATGGCAGTTTTGGTCACTGTGAGGGTTTAAAAAGTGGTTATTCAACATGAGGCCCGATCCAAATGACATTTTGAATCATTTTTGGTAGAGTCCAAAAAATCCATTTTCTGATGAAAAACGATGACCCCGGACCAGTCGAACGTTGAAAAAATGGTCAATATTGATGAAATTTTAACATTTAATCTTTTGACTTTAAATGACGGTTGGATGTGAGTTATTACTTTTTCAACTAAAATAAGTGTGTTTAAAGTCATTTATGTACCTGAAATTGGTCAAAATTGAAGATTTTGAGTAAGCAAAACTCTGTAAAAATGGCAGTTTTGGTCACTGTGAGGGTTTAAAAAGTGGTTATTCAACATGAGGCCCGATCCAAATGACATTTTGAATCATTTTTGGTAGAGTCCAAAAAATCAATTTTCTGATGAAAAACGATGACCCCGGACTAGTCGAACGTTGAAAAAATGGTCAATATTGATGAAATTTTAACATTTAATCTTTTGACTTTAAATGACGGTTGGATGTGAGTTATTACTTTTTCAACTAAAATAAGTGTGTTTAAAGTCATTTCTGTGCCTGAAATTGGTCAAAATTGAAGATTTTGAGTAAGCAAAACTCTGTAAAAATGGCAGTTTTGGTCACTGTGAGGGTTTAAAAAGTGGTTATTCAACATGAGGCCCGATCCAAATGACATTTTGAATCATTTTTGGTAGAGTCCAAAAAATCCATTTTCTGATGAAAAACGATGACCCCGGACCAGTCGAACGTTGAAAAAATGGTCAATATTGATGAAATTTTAACATTTAATCTTTTGACTTTAAATGACGGTTGGATGTGAGTTATTACTTTTTCAACTAAAATAAGTGTGTTTAAAGTCATTTATGTGCCTGAAATTGGTCAAAATTGAAGATTTTGAGTAAGCAAAACTCTGTAAAAATGGCAGTTTTGGTCACTGTGAGGGTTTAAAAAGTGGTTATTCAACATGAGGCCCGATCCAAATGACATTTTGAATCATTTTTGGTAGAGTCCAAAAAATCAATTTTCTGATGAAAAACGATGACCCCGGACTAGTCGAACGTTGAAAAAATGGTCAATATTGATGAAATTTTAACATTTAATCTTTTGACTTTAAATGACGGTTGGATGTGAGTTATTACTTTTTCAACTAAAATAAGTGTGTTTAAAGTCATTTCTGTGCCTGAAATTGGTCAAAATTGAAGATTTTGAGTAAGCAAAACTCTGTAAAAATGGCAGTTTTGGTCACTGTGAGGGTTTAAAAAGTGGTTATTCAACATGAGGCCCGATCCAAATGACATTTTGAATCATTTTTGGTAGAGTCCAAAAAATCAATTTTCTGATGAAAAACGATGACCCCGGACCAGTCGAACGTTGAAAAAATGGTCAATATGATGAAATTTTAACATTTAATCTTTTGACTTTAAATGACGGTTGGATGTGAGTTATTACTTTTTCAACTAAAATAAGTGTGTTTAAAGTCATTTATGTGCCTGAAATTGGTCAAAATTGAAGATTTTGAGTAAGCAAAACTCTGTAAAAATGGCAGTTTTGGTCACTGTGAGGGTTTAAAAAGTGGTTATTCAACATGAGGCCCGATCCAAATGACATTTTGAATCATTTTTGGTAGAGTCCAAAAAAATCAATTTTCTGATGAAAAACGATGACCCCGGACTAGTCGAACGTTGAAAAAATGGTCAATATTGATGAAATTTTAACATTTAATCTTTTGACTTTAAATGACGGTTGGATGTGAGTTATTACTTTTTCAACTAAAATAAGTGTGTTTAAAGTCATTTCTGTGCCTGAAATTGGTCAAAATTGAAGATTTTGAGTAAGCAAAACTCTGTAAAAATTGCAGTATTGGTCACTGTGAGGGTTTAAAAAGTGGTTATTCAACATGAGGCCCGATCCAAATGACATTTTGAATCATTTTTGGTAGAGTCCAAAAAATCAATTTTCTGATGAAAAACGATGACCCCGGACCAGTCGAACGTTGAAAAAATGGTCAATATTGATGAAATTTTAACATTTAATCTTTTGACTTTAAATGACGGTTGGATGTGAGTTATTACTTTTTCAACTAAAATAAGTGTGTTTAAAGTCATTTCTGTGCCTGAAATTGGTCAAAATTGAAGATTTTGAGTAAGCAAAACTCTGTAAAAATGGCAGTTTTGGTCACCACGAGGGTTTAAAAAGTGGTTATTCAACATGAGGCCCGATCAAAATGACATTTTGAATCATTTTTGGTAGAGTTTAAAAAATCAATTTTCTGATGAAAAACGATGACCCCGGACCAGTCGAACGTTGAAAAAATGGTCAATATTGATGAAATTTTAACATTTAATCTTTTGACTTTAAATGACGGTTGGATGTGAGTTATTACTTTTTCAACTAAAATAAGTGTGTTTAAAGTCATTTCTGTGCCTGAAATTGGTCAAAATTGAAGATTTTGAGTAAGCAAAACTCTGTAAAAATTGCAGTTTTGGTCACTGTGAGGGTTTAAAAAGAGGTTATTCAACATGAGGCCCGATCCAAATGACATTTTGAATCATTTTTGGTAGAGTCCAAAAAATCAATTTTCTGATGAAAAACGATGACCCCGGACCAGTCGAACGTTGAAAAAATGGTCAATATTGATGAAATTTTAACATTTAATCTTTTGACTTTAAATGACGGTTGGATGTGAGTTATTACTTTTTCAACTAAAATAAGTGTGTTTAAAGTCATTTATGTGCCTGAAATTGGTCAAAATTGAAGATTTTGAGTAAGCAAAACTCTGTAAAAATGGCAGTTTTGGTCACTGTGAGGGTTTAAAAAGTGGTTATTCAACATGAGGCCCGATCCAAATGACATTTTGAATCATTTTTGGTAGAGTCCAAAAAATCAATTTTCTGATGAAAAACGATGACCCCGGACTAGTCGAACGTTGAAAAAATGGTCAATATTGATGAAATTTTAACATTTAATCTTTTGACTTTAAATGACGGTTGGATGTGAGTTATTACTTTTTCAACTAAAATAAGTGTGTTTAAAGTCATTTCTGTGCCTGAAATTGGTCAAAATTGAAGATTTTGAGTAAGCAAAACTCTGTAAAAATGGCAGTTTTGGTCACCACGAGGGTTTAAAAAGTGGTTATTCAACATGAGGCCCGATCAAAATGACATTTTGAATCATTTTTGGTAGAGTTTAAAAAATCAATTTTCTGATGAAAAACGATGACCCCGGACCAGTCGAACGTTGAAAAAATGGTCAATATTGATGAAATTTTAACATTTAATCTTTTGACTTTAAATGACGGTTGGATGTGAGTTATTACTTTTTCAACTAAAATAAGTGTGTTTAAAGTCATTTCTGTGCCTGAAATTGGTCAAAATTGAAGATTTTGAGTAAGCAAAACTCTGTAAAAATGGCAGTTTTGGTCACTGTGAGGGTTTAAAAAGTGGTTATTCAACATGAGGCCCGATCCAAATGACATTTTGAATCATTTTTGGTAGAGTCCAAAAAATCAATTTTCTGATGAAAAACGATGACCCCGGACCAGTCGAACGTTGAAAAAATGGTCAATATTGATGAAATTTTAACATTTAATCTTTTGACTTTAAATGACGGTTGGATGTGAGTTATTACTTTTTCAACTAAAATAAGTGTGTTTAAAGTCATTTATGTGCCTGAAATTGGTCAAAATTGAAGATTTTGAGTAAGCAAAACTCTGTAAAAATGGCAGTTTTGGTCACTGTGAGGGTTTAAAAAGTGGTTATTCAACATGAGGCCCGATCCAAATGACATTTTGAATCATTTTTGGTAGAGTCCAAAAAATCAATTTTCTGATGAAAAACGATGACCCCGGACTAGTCGAACGTTGAAAAAATGGTCAATATTGATGAAATTTTAACATTTAATCTTTTGACTTTAAATGACGGTTGGATGTGAGTTATTACTTTTTCAACTAAAATAAGTGTGTTTAAAGTCATTTCTGTGCCTGAAATTGGTCAAAATTGAAGATTTTGAGTAAGCAAAACTCTGTAAAAATGGCAGTTTTGGTCACTGTGAGGGTTTAAAAAGTGGTTATTCAACATGAGGCCCGATCCAAATGACATTTTGAATCATTTTTGGTAGAGTCCAAAAAATCCATTTTCTGATGAAAAACGATGACCCCGGACCAGTCGAACGTTGAAAAAATGGTCAATATTGATGAAATTTTAACATTTAATCTTTTGACTTTAAATGACGGTTGGATGTGAGTTATTACTTTTTCAACTAAAATAAGTGTGTTTAAAGTCATTTATGTGCCTGAAATTGGTCAAAATTGAAGATTTTGAGTAAGCAAAACTCTGTAAAAATGGCAGTTTTGGTCACTGTGAGGGTTTAAAAAGTGGTTATTCAACATGAGGCCCGATCCAAATGACATTTTGAATCATTTTTGGTAGAGTCCAAAAAATCAATTTTCTGATGAAAAACGATGACCCCGGACTAGTCGAACGTTGAAAAAATGGTCAATATTGATGAAATTTTAACATTTAATCTTTTGACTTTAACCCCTTTACTGCTAAGGTTATTTTCTTCCTTTTATGTAATTTCCATTGAAATCAATGGAAAGTCCATGACGAGTTACCCTTGTCATTAGCGGCGAAGAGGTTAAATGACGGTTGGATGTGAGTTATTACTTTTTCAACTAAAATAAGTGTGTTTAAAGTCATTTCTGTGCCTGAAATTGGTCAAAATTGAAGATTTTGAGTAAGCAAAACTCTGTAAAAATGGCAGTTTTGGTCACTGTGAGGGTTTAAAAAGTGGTTATTCAACATGAGGCCCGATCCAAATGACATTTTGAATCATTTTTGGTAGAGTCCAAAAAATCCATTTTCTGATGAAAAACGATGACCCCGGACCAGTCGAACGTTGAAAAAATGGTCAATATTGATGAAATTTTAACATTTAATCTTTTGACTTTAAATGACGGTTGGATGTGAGTTATTACTTTTTCAACTAAAATAAGTGTGTTTAAAGTCATTTCTGTGCCTGAAATTGGTCAAAATTGAAGATTTTGAGTAAGCAAAACTCTGTAAAAATGGCAGTTTTGGTCACCACGAGGGTTTAAAAAGTGGTTATTCAACATGAGGCCCGATCAAAATGACATTTTGAATCATTTTTGGTAGAGTTTAAAAAATCAATTTTCTGATGAAAAACGATGACCCCGGACCAGTCGAACGTTGAAAAAATGGTCAATATTGATGAAATTTTAACATTTAATCTTTTGACTTTAAATGACGGTTGGATGTGAGTTATTACTTTTTCAACTAAAATAAGTGTGTTTAAAGTCATTTCTGTGCCTGAAATTGGTCAAAATTGAAGATTTTGAGTAAGCAAAACTCTGTAAAAATGGCAGTTTTGGTCACTGTGAGGGTTTAAAAAGTGGTTATTCAACATGAGGCCCGATCCAAATGACATTTTGAATCATTTTTGGTAGAGTCCAAAAAATCAATTTTCTGATGAAGAACGATGACCCCGGACCAGTCGAACGTTGAAAAAATGGTCAATATTGATGAAATTTTAACATTTAATCTTTTGACTTTAAATGACGGTTGGATGTGAGTTATTACTTTTTCAACTAAAATAAGTGTGTTTAAAGTCATTTATGTGCCTGAAATTGGTCAAAATTGAAGATTTTGAGTAAGCAAAACTCTGTAAAAATGGCAGTTTTGGTCACTGTGAGGGTTTAAAAAGTGGTTATTCAACATGAGGCCCGATCCAAATGACATTTTGAATCATTTTTGGTAGAGTCCAAAAAATCAATTTTCTGATGAAAAACGATGACCCCGGACTAGTCGAACGTTGAAAAAATGGTCAATATTGATGAAATTTTAACATTTAATCTTTTGACTTTAAATGACGGTTGGATGTGAGTTATTACTTTTTCAACTAAAATAAGTGTGTTTAAAGTCATTTCTGTGCCTGAAATTGGTCAAAATTGAAGATTTTGAGTAAGCAAAACTCTGTAAAAATGGCAGTTTTGGTCACTGTGAGGGTTTAAAAAGTGGTTATTCAACATGAGGCCCGATCCAAATGACATTTTGAATCATTTTTGGTAGAGTCCAAAAAATCCATTTTCTGATGAAAAACGATGACCCCGGACCAGTCGAACGTTGAAAAAATGGTCAATATTGATGAAATTTTAACATTTAATCTTTTGACTTTAAATGACGGTTGGATGTGAGTTATTACTTTTTCAACTAAAATAAGTGTGTTTAAAGTCATTTATGTGCCTGAAATTGGTCAAAATTGAAGATTTTGAGTAAGCAAAACTCTGTAAAAATGACAGTTTTGGTCACTGTGAGGGTTTAAAAAGTGGTTATTCAACATGAGGCCCGATCCAAATGACATTTTGAATCATTTTTGGTAGAGTCCAAAAAATCAATTTTCTGATGAAAAACGATGACCCCGGACTAGTCGAACGTTGAAAAAATGGTCAATATTGATGAAATTTTAACATTTAATCTTTTGACTTTAAATGACGGTTGGATGTGAGTTATTACTTTTTCAACTAAAATAAGTGTGTTTAAAGTCATTTCTGTGCCTGAAATTGGTCAAAATTGAAGATTTTGAGTAAGCAAAACTCTGTAAAAATGGCAGTTTTGGTCACTGTGAGGGTTTAAAAAGTGGTTATTCAACATGAGGCCCGATCCAAATGACATTTTGAATCATTTTTGGTAGAGTCCAAAAAATCCATTTTCTGATGAAAAACGATGACCCCGGACCAGTCGAACGTTGAAAAAATGGTCAATATTGATGAAATTTTAACATTTAATCTTTTGACTTTAAATGACGGTTGGATGTGAGTTATTACTTTTTCAACTAAAATAAGTGTGTTTAAAGTCATTTCTGTGCCTGAAATTGGTCAAAATTGAAGATTTTGAGTAAGCAAAACTCTGTAAAAATGGCAGTTTAGGTCACCACGAGGGTTTAAAAAGTGGTTATTCAACATGAGGCCCGATCAAAATGACATTTTGAATCATTTTTGGTAGAGTTTAAAAAATCAATTTTCTGATGAAAAACGATGACCCCGGACCAGTCGAACGTTGAAAAAATGGTCAATATTGATGAAATTTTAACATTTAATCTTTTGACTTTAAATGACGGTTGGATGTGAGTTATTACTTT
Organism: Lissotriton vulgaris; assembly: GCF_964263255.1. NCBI lineage: Eukaryota > Metazoa > Chordata > Amphibia > Caudata > Salamandridae > Lissotriton > Lissotriton vulgaris. Next base: position 16,461 of record NW_028242300.1, read on the forward strand.
TTCAACTAAAATAAGTGTGTTTAAAGTCATTTCTGTGCCTGAAATTGGTCAAAATTGAAGATTTTGAGTAAGCAAAACTCTGTAAAAATGGCAGTTTTGGTCACTGTGAGGGTTTAAAAAGTGGTTATTCAACATGAGGCCCGATCCAAATGACATTTTGAATCATTTTTGGTAGAGTCCAAAAAATCAATTTTCTGATGAAAAACGATGACCCCGGACCAGTCGAACGTTGAAAAAATGGTCAATATTGATGAAATTTTAACATTTAATCTTTTGACTTTAAATGACGGTTGGATGTGAGTTATTACTTTTTCAACTAAAATAAGTGTGTTTAAAGTCATTTCTGTGCCTGAAATTGGTCAAAATTGAAGATTTTGAGTAAGCAAAACTCTGTAAAAATGGCAGTTTTGGTCACTGTGAGGGTTTAAAAAGTGGTTATTCAACATGAGGCCCGATCCAAATGACATTTTGAATCATTTTTGGTAGAGTCCAAAAAATCCATTTTCTGATGAAAAACGATGACCCCGGACCAGTCGAACGTTGAAAAAATGGTCAATATTGATGAAATTTTAACATTTAATCTTTTGACTTTAAATGACGGTTGGATGTGAGTTATTACTTTTTCAACTAAAATAAGTGTGTTTAAAGTCATTTCTGTGCCTGAAATTGGTCAAAATTGAAGATTTTGAGTAAGCAAAACTCTGTAAAAATGGCAGTTTTGGTCACTGTGAGGGTTTAAAAAGTGGTTATTCAACATGAGGCCCGATCAAAATGACATTTTGAATCATTTTTGGTAGAGTCCAAAAAATCAATTTTCTGATGAAAAACGATGACCCCGGACCAGTCGAACGTTGAAAAAATGGTCAATATTGATGAAATTTTAACATTTAATCTTTTGACTTTAAATGACGGTTGGATGTGAGTTATTACTTTTTCAACTAAAATAAGTGTGTTTAAAGTCATTTCTGTGCCTGAAATTGGTCAAAATTGAAGATTTTGAGTAAGCAAAACTCTGTAAAAATGGCAGTTTTGGTCACTGTGAGGGTTTAAAAAGTGGTTATTCAACATGAGGCCCGATCCAAATGACATTTTGAATCATTTTTGGTAGAGTCCAAAAAATCCATTTTCTGATGAAAAACGATGACCCCGGACCAGTCGAACGTTGAAAAAATGGTCAATATTGATGAAATTTTAACATTTAATCTTTTGACTTTAAATGACGGTTGGATGTGAGTTATTACTTTTTCAACTAAAATAAGTGTGTTTAAAGTCATTTCTGTGCCTGAAATTGGTCAAAATTGAAGATTTTGAGTAAGCAAAACTCTGTAAAAATGGCAGTTTTGGTCACTGTGAGGGTTTAAAAAGTGGTTATTCAACATGAGGCCCGATCAAAATGACATTTTGAATCATTTTTGGTAGAGTCCAAAAAATCAATTTTCTGATGAAAAACGATGACCCCGGACCAGTCGAACGTTGAAAAAATGGTCAATATTGATGAAATTTTAACATTTAATCTTTTGACTTTAAATGACGGTTGGATGTGAGTTATTACTTTTTCAACTAAAATAAGTGTGTTTAAAGTCATTTCTGTGCCTGAAATTTGTCAAAATTGAAGATTTTGAGTAAGCAAAACTCTGTAAAAATGGCAATTTTGGTCACTGTGAGGGTTTAAAAAGTGGTTATTCAACATGAGGCCTGATCCAAATGACATTTTGAATCATTTTTGGTAGAGTCCAAAAAATCAATTTTCTGATGAAAAACGATGACCCCGGACCAGTCGAACGTTGACAAAATGGTCAATATTGATGAAATTTTAACATTTAATCTTTTGACTTTAAATGACGGTTGGATGTGAGTTATTACTTTTTCAACTAAAATAAGTGTGTTTAAAGTCATTTCTGTGCCTGAAATTGGTCAAAATTGAAGATTTTGAGTAAGCAAAACTCTGTAAAAATGGCAGTTTTGGTCACTGTGAGGGTTTAAAAAGTGGTTATTCAACATGAGGCCCGATCAAAATGACATTTTGAATCATTTTTGGTAGAGTCCAAAAAATCAATTTTCTGATGAAAAACGATGACCCCGGACCAGTCGAACGTTGAAAAAATGGTCAATATTGATGAAATTTTAACATTTAATCTTTTGACTTTAAATGACGGTTGGATGTGAGTTATTACTTTTTCAACTAAAATAAGTGTGTTTAAAGTCATTTCTGTGCCTGAAATTGGTCAAAATTGAAGATTTTGAGTAAGCAAAACTCTGTAAAAATGGCAATTTTGGTCACTGTGAGGGTTTAAAAAGTGGTTATTCAACATGAGGCCCAATCCAAATGACATTTTGAATCATTTTTGGTAGAGTCCAAAAAATCAATTTTCTGATGAAGAACGATGACCCCGGACCAGTCGAACGTTGAAAAAATGGTCAATATTGATGAAATTTTAATATTTAATCTTTTGACTTTAAATGACGGTTGGATGTGAGTTATTACTTTTTCAACTAAAATAAGTGTGTTTAAAGTCATTTATGTGCCTGAAATTGGTCAAAATTGAAGATTTTGAGTAAGCAAAACTCTGTAAAAATGGCAGTTTTGGTCACTGTGAGGGTTTAAAAAGTGGTTATTCAACATGAGGCCCGATCCAAATGACATTTTGAATCATTTTTGGTAGAGTCCAAAAAATCAATTTTCTGATGAAAAACGATGACCCCGGACTAGTCGAACGTTGAAAAAATGGTCAATATTGATGAAATTTTAACATTTAATCTTTTGACTTTAAATGACGGTTGGATGTGAGTTATTACTTTTTCAACTAAAATAAGTGTGTTTAAAGTCATTTCTGTGCCTGAAATTGGTCAAAATTGAAGATTTTGAGTAAGCAAAACTCTGTAAAAATGACAGTTTTGGTCACTGTGAGGGTTTAAAAAGTGGTTATTCAACATGAGGCCCGATCCAAATGACATTTTGAATCATTTTTGGTAGAGTCCAAAAAATCCATTTTCTGATGAAAAACGATGACCCCGGACCAGTCGAACGTTGAAAAAATGGTCAATATTGATGAAATTTTAACATTTAATCTTTTGACTTTAAATGACGGTTGGATGTGAGTTATTACTTTTTCAACTAAAATAAGTGTGTTTAAAGTCATTTATGTGCCTGAAATTGGTCAAAATTGAAGATTTTGAGTAAGCAAAACTCTGTAAAAATGGCAGTTTTGGTCACTGTGAGGGTTTAAAAAGTGGTTATTCAACATGAGGCCCGATCCAAATGACATTTTGAATCATTTTTGGTAGAGTCCAAAAAATCAATTTTCTGATGAAAAACGATGACCCCGGACTAGTCGAACGTTGAAAAAATGGTCAATATTGATGACATTTTAACATTTAATCTTTTGACTTTAAATGACGGTTGGATGTGAGTTATTACTTTTTCAACTAAAATAAGTGTGTTTAAAGTCATTTCTGTGCCTGAAATTGGTCAAAATTGAAGATTTTGAGTAAGCAAAACTCTGTAAAAATGGCAGTTTTGGTCACTGTGAGGGTTTAAAAAGTGGTTATTCAACATGAGGCCCGATCCAAATGACATTTTGAATCATTTTTGGTAGAGTCCAAAAAATCCATTTTCTGATGAAAAACGATGACCCCGGACCAGTCGAACGTTGAAAAAATGGTCAATATTGATGAAATTTTAACATTTAATCTTTTGACTTTAAATGACGGTTGGATGTGAGTTATTACTTTTTCAACTAAAATAAGTGTGTTTAAAGTCATTTATGTGCCTGAAATTGGTCAAAATTGAAGATTTTGAGTAAGCAAAACTCTGTAAAAATGGCAGTTTTGGTCACTGTGAGGGTTTAAAAAGTGGTTATTCAACATGAGGCCCGATCCAAATGACATTTTGAATCATTTTTGGTAGAGTCCAAAAAATCAATTTTCTGATGAAAAACGATGACCCCGGACTAGTCGAACGTTGAAAAAATGGTCAATATTGATGAAATTTTAACATTTAATCTTTTGACTTTAAATGACGGTTGGATGTGAGTTATTACTTTTTCAACTAAAATAAGTGTGTTTAAAGTCATTTCTGTGCCTGAAATTGGTCAAAATTGAAGATTTTGAGTAAGCAAAACTCTGTAAAAATGGCAGTTTTGGTCACTGTGAGGGTTTAAAAAGTGGTTATTCAACATGAGGCCCGATCCAAATGACATTTTGAATCATTTTTGGTAGAGTCCAAAAAATCCATTTTCTGATGAAAAACGATGACCCCGGACCAGTCGAACGTTGAAAAAATGGTCAATATTGATGAAATTTTAACATTTAATCTTTTGACTTTAAATGACGGTTGGATGTGAGTTATTACTTTTTCAACTAAAATAAGTGTGTTTAAAGTCATTTCTGTGCCTGAAATTGGTCAAAATTGAAGATTTTGAGTAAGCAAAACTCTGTAAAAATGGCAGTTTAGGTCACCACGAGGGTTTAAAAAGTGGTTATTCAACATGAGGCCCGATCAAAATGACATTTTGAATCATTTTTGGTAGAGTTTAAAAAATCAATTTTCTGATGAAAAACGATGACCCCGGACCAGTCGAACGTTGAAAAAATGGTCAATATTGATGAAATTTTAACATTTAATCTTTTGACTTTAAATGACGGTTGGATGTGAGTTATTACTTTTTCAACTAAAATAAGTGTGTTTAAAGTCATTTCTGTGCCTGAAATTGGTCAAAATTGAAGATTTTGAGTAAGCAAAACTCTGTAAAAATGGCAGTTTTGGTCACTGTGAGGGTTTAAAAAGTGGTTATTCAACATGAGGCCCGATCCAAATGACATTTTGAATCATTTTTGGTAGAGTCCAAAAAATCAATTTTCTGATGAAAAACGATGACCCCGGACCAGTCGAACGTTGAAAAAATGGTCAATATTGATGAAATTTTAACATTTAATCTTTTGACTTTAAATGACGGTTGGATGTGAGTTATTACTTTTTCAACTAAAATAAGTGTGTTTAAAGTCATTTCTGTGCCTGAAATTGGTCAAAATTGAAGATTTTGAGTAAGCAAAACTCTGTAAAAATGGCAGTTTTGGTCACTGTGAGGGTTTAAAAAGTGGTTATTCAACATGAGGCCCGATCCAAATGACATTTTGAATCATTTTTGGTAGAGTCCAAAAAATCCATTTTCTGATGAAAAACGATGACCCCGGACCAGTCGAACGTTGAAAAAATGGTCAATATTGATGAAATTTTAACATTTAATCTTTTGACTTTAAATGACGGTTGGATGTGAGTTATTATTTTTCAACTAAAATAAGTGTGTTTAAAGTCATTTCTGTGCCTGAAATTGGTCAAAATTGAAGATTTTGAGTAAGCAAAACTCTGTAAAAATGGCAGTTTTGGTCACTGTGAGGGTTTAAAAAGTGGTTATTCAACATGAGGCCCGATCAAAATGACATTTTGAATCATTTTTGGTAGAGTCCAAAAAATCAATTTTCTGATGAAAAACGATGACCCCGGACCAGTCGAACGTTGAAAAAATGGTCAATATTGATGAAATTTTAACATTTAATCTTTTGACTTTAAATGACGGTTGGATGTGAGTTATTACTTTTTCAACTAAAATAAGTGTGTTTAAAGTCATTTCTGTGCCTGAAATTGGTCAAAATTGAAGATTTTGAGTAAGCAAAACTCTGTAAAAATGGCAGTTTTGGTCACTGTGAGGGTTTAAAAAGTGGTTATTCAACATGAGGCCCGATCCAAATGACATTTTGAATCATTTTTGGTAGAGTCCAAAAAATCCATTTTCTGATGAAAAACGATGACCCCGGACCAGTCGAACGTTGAAAAAATGGTCAATATTGATGAAATTTTAACATTTAATCTTTTGACTTTAAATGACGGTTGGATGTGAGTTATTACTTTTTCAACTAAAATAAGTGTGTTTAAAGTCATTTCTGTGCCTGAAATTGGTCAAAATTGAAGATTTTGAGTAAGCAAAACTCTGTAAAAATGGCAGTTTTGGTCACTGTGAGGGTTTAAAAAGTGGTTATTCAACATGAGGCCCGATCAAAATGACATTTTGAATCATTTTTGGTAGAGTCCAAAAAATCAATTTTCTGATGAAAAACGATGACCCCGGACCAGTCGAACGTTGAAAAAATGGTCAATATTGATGAAATTTTAACATTTAATCTTTTGACTTTAAATGACGGTTGGATGTGAGTTATTACTTTTTCAACTAAAATAAGTGTGTTTAAAGTCATTTCTGTGCCTGAAATTTGTCAAAATTGAAGATTTTGAGTAAGCAAAACTCTGTAAAAATGGCAATTTTGGTCACTGTGAGGGTTTAAAAAGTGGTTATTCAACATGAGGCCTGATCCAAATGACATTTTGAATCATTTTTGGTAGAGTCCAAAAAATCAATTTTCTGATGAAAAACGATGACCCCGGACCAGTCGAACGTTGAAAAAATGGTCAATATTGATGAAATTTTAACATTTAATCTTTTGACTTTAAATGACGGTTGGATGTGAGTTATTACTTTTTCAACTAAAATAAGTGTGTTTAAAGTCATTTCTGTGCCTGAAATTGGTCAAAATTGAAGATTTTGAGTAAGCAAAACTCTGTAAAAATGGCAATTTTGGTCACTGTGAGGGTTTAAAAAGTGGTTATTCAACATGAGGCCCAATCCAAATGACATTTTGAATCATTTTTGGTAGAGTCCAAAAAATCAATTTTCTGATGAAGAACGATGACCCCGGACCAGTCGAACGTTGAAAAAATGGTCAATATTGATGAAATTTTAATATTTAATCTTTTGACTTTAAATGACGGTTGGATGTGAGTTATTACTTTTTCAACTAAAATAAGTGTGTTTAAAGTCATTTCTGTGCCTGAAATTGGTCAAAATTGAAGATTTTGAGTAAGCAAAACTCTGTAAAAATGGCAGTTTTGGTCACTGTGAGGGTTTAAAAAGTGGTTATTCAACATGAGGCCCGATCCAAATGACATTTTGAATCATTTTTGGTAGAGTCCAAAAAATCAATTTTCTGATGAAAAACGATGACCCCGGACCAGTCGAACGTTGAAAAAATGGTCAATATGATGAAATTTTAACATTTAATCTTTTGACTTTAAATGACGGTTGGATGTGAGTTATTACTTTTTCAACTAAAATAAGTGTGTTTAAAGTCATTTATGTGCCTGAAATTGGTCAAAATTGAAGATTTTGAGTAAGCAAAACTCTGTAAAAATGGCAGTTTTGGTCACTGTGAGGGTTTAAAAAGTGGTTATTCAACATGAGGCCCGATCCAAATGACATTTTGAATCATTTTTGGTAGAGTCCAAAAAAATCAATTTTCTGATGAAAAACGATGACCCCGGACTAGTCGAACGTTGAAAAAATGGTCAATATTGATGAAATTTTAACATTTAATCTTTTGACTTTAAATGACGGTTGGATGTGAGTTATTACTTTTTCAACTAAAATAAGTGTGTTTAAAGTCATTTCTGTGCCTGAAATTGGTCAAAATTGAAGATTTTGAGTAAGCAAAACTCTGTAAAAATGGCAGTTTTGGTCACCACGAGGGTTTAAAAAGTGGTTATTCAACATGAGGCCCGATCAAAATGACATTTTGAATCATTTTTGGTAGAGTTTAAAAAATCAATTTTCTGATGAAAAACGATGACCCCGGACCAGTCGAACGTTGAAAAAATGGTCAATATTGATGAAATTTTAACATTTAATCTTTTGACTTTAAATGACGGTTGGATGTGAGTTATTACTTTTTCAACTAAAATAAGTGTGTTTAAAGTCATTTCTGTGCCTGAAATTGGTCAAAATTGAAGATTTTGAGTAAGCAAAACTCTGTAAAAATGGCAGTTTTGGTCACCACGAGGGTTTAAAAAGTGGTTATTCAACATGAGGCCCGATCAAAATGACATTTTGAATCATTTTTGGTAGAGTTTAAAAAATCAATTTTCTGATGAAAAACGATGACCCCGGACCAGTCGAACGTTGAAAAAATGGTCAATATTGATGAAATTTTAACATTTAATCTTTTACCTTTAAATGACGGTTGGATGTGAGTTATTACTTTTTCAACTAAAATAAGTGTGTTTAAAGTCATTTCTGTGCCTGAAATTGGTCAAAATTGAAGATTTTGAGTAAGCAAAACTCTGTAAAAATTGCAGTTTTGGTCACTGTGAGGGTTTAAAAAGAGGTTATTCAACATGAGGCCCGATCCAAATGACATTTTGAATCATTTTTGGTAGAGTCCAAAAAATCAATTTTCTGATGAAAAATGATGACCCCGGACCAGTCGAACGTTGAAAAAATGGTCAATATTGATGAAATTTTAACATTTAATCTTTTGACTTTAAATGACGGTTGGATGTGAGTTATTACTTTTTCAACTAAAATAAGTGTGTTTAAAGTCATTTCTGTGCCTGAAATTGGTCATAATTGAAGATTTTGAGTAAGCAAAACTCTGTAAAAATGGCAGTTTTGGTCACTGTGAGGGTTTAAAAAGTGGTTATTCAACATGAGGCCCGATCCAAATGACATTTTGAATCATTTTTGGTAGAGTCCAAAAAATCAATTTTCTGATGAAAAACGATGACCCCGGACCAGTCGAACGTTGAAAAAATGGTCAATATTGATGAAATTTTAACATTTAATCTTTTGACTTTAAATGACGGTTGGATGTGAGTTATTACTTTTTCAACTAAAATAAGTGTGTTTAAAGTCATTTCTGTGCCTGAAATTGGTCAAAATTGAAGATTTTGAGTAAGCAAAACTCTGTAAAAATGGCAGTTTTGGTCACTGTGAGGGTTTAAAAAGTGGTTATTCAACATGAGGCCCGATCCAAATGACATTTTGAATCATTTTTGGTAGAGTCCAAAAAAATCAATTTTCTGATGAAAAACGATGACCCCGGACCAGTCGAACGTTGAAAAAATGGTCAATATTGATGAAATTTTAACATTTAATCTTTTGACTTTAAATGACGGTTGGATGTGAGTTATTACTTTTTCAACTAAAATAAGTGTGTTTAAAGTCATTTCTGTGCCTGAAATTGGTCAAAATTGAAGATTTTGAGTAAGCAAAACTCTGTAAAAATGGCAATTTTGGTCACTGTGAGGGTTTAAAAAGTGGTTATTCAACATGAGGCCCGATCCAAATGACATTTTGAATCATTTTTGGTAGAGTCCAAAAAATCAATTTTCTGATGAAAAACGATGACCCCGGACCAGTCGAACGTTGAAAAAATGGTCAATATTGATGAAATTTTAACATTTAATCTTTTGACTTTAAATGACGGTTGGATGTGAGTTATTACTTTTTCAACTAAAATAAGTGTGTTTAAAGTCATTTCTGTGCCTGAAATTGGTCAAAATTGAAGATTTTGAGTAAGCAAAACTCTGTAAAAATGGCAGTTTTGGTCACTGTGAGGGTTTAAAAAGTGGTTATTCAACATGAGGCCCGATCAAAATGACATTTTGAATCATTTTTGGTAGAGTCCAAAAAATCAATTTTCTGATGAAAAACGATGACCCCGGACCAGTCGAACGTTGAAAAAATGGTCAATATTGATGAAATTTTAACATTTAATCTTTTGACTTTAAATGACGGTTGGATGTGAGTTATTACTTTTACAACTAAAATAAGTGTGTTTAAAGTCATTTCTGTGCCTGAAATTTGTCAAAATTGAAGATTTTGAGTAAGCAAAACTCTGTAAAAATGGCAATTTTGGTCACTGTGAGGGTTTAAAAAGTGGTTATTCAACATGAGGCCCGATCCAAATGACATTTTGAATCATTTTTGGTAGAGTCCAAAAAATCAATTTTCTGATGAAAAACGATGACCCCGGACCAGTCGAACGTTGAAAAAATGGTCAATATTGATGAAATTTTAACATTTAATCTTTTGACTTTAAATGACGGTTGGATGTGAGTTATTACTTTTTCAACTAAAATAAGTGTGTTTAAAGTCATTTCTGTGCCTGAAATTGGTCAAAATTGAAGATTTTGAGTAAGCAAAACTCTGTAAAAATGGCAATTTTGGTCACTGTGAGGGTTTAAAAAGTGGTTATTCAACATGAGGCCCAATCCAAATGACATTTTGAATCATTTTTGGTAGAGTCCAAAAAATCAATTTTCTGATGAAGAACGATGACCCCGGACCAGTCGAACGTTGAAAAAATGGTCAATATTGATGAAATTTTAACATTTAATCTTTTGACTTTAAATGACGGTTGGATGTGAGTTATTACTTTTTCAACTAAAATAAGTGTGTTTAAAGTCATTTCTGTGCCTGAAATTGGTCAAAATTGAAGATTTTGAGTAAGCAAAACTCTGTAAAAATGGCAGTTTTGGTCACTGTGAGGGTTTAAAAAGTGGTTATTCAACATGAGGCCCGATCCAAATGACATTTTGAATCATTTTTGGTAGAGTCCAAAAAATCAATTTTCTGATGAAAAACGATGACCCCGGACCAGTCGAACGTTGAAAAAATGGTCAATATTGATGAAATTTTAACATTTAATCTTTTGACTTTAAATGACGGTTGGATGTGAGTTATTACTTTTTCAACTAAAATAAGTGTGTTTAAAGTCATTTATGTGCCTGAAATTGGTCAAAATTGAAGATTTTGAGTAAGCAAAACTCTGTAAAAATGGCAGTTTTGGTCACTGTGAGGGTTTAAAAAGTGGTTATTCAACATGAGGCCCGATCCAAATGACATTTTGAATCATTTTTGGTAGAGTCCAAAAAATCAATTTTCTGATGAAAAACGATGACCCCGGACTAGTCGAACGTTGAAAAAATGGTCAATATTGATGAAATTTTAACATTTAATCTTTTGACTTTAAATGACGGTTGGATGTGAGTTATTACTTTTTCAACTAAAATAAGTGTGTTTAAAGTCATTTCTGTGCCTGAAATTGGTCAAAATTGAAGATTTTGAGTAAGCAAAACTCTGTAAAAATGGCAGTTTTGGTCACTGTGAGGGTTTAAAAAGTGGTTATTCAACATGAGGCCCGATCCAAATGACATTTTGAATCATTTTTGGTAGAGTCCAAAAAATCCATTTTCTGATGAAAAACGATGACCCCGGACCAGTCGAACGTTGAAAAAATGGTCAATATTGATGAAATTTTAACATTTAATCTTTTGACTTTAAATGACGGTTGGATGTGAGTTATTACTTTTTCAACTAAAATAAGTGTGTTTAAAGTCATTTCTGTGCCTGAAATTGGTCAAAATTGAAGATTTTGAGTAAGCAAAACTCTGTAAAAATGGCAGTTTTGGTCACCACGAGGGTTTAAAAAGTGGTTATTCAACATGAGGCCCGATCAAAATGACATTTTGAATCATTTTTGGTAGAGTTTAAAAAATCAATTTTCTGATGAAAAACGATGACCCCGGACCAGTCGAACGTTGAAAAAATGGTCAATATTGATGAAATTTTAACATTTAATCTTTTGACTTTAAATGACGGTTGGATGTGAGGTATTACTTTTTCAACTAAAATAAGTGTGTTTAAAGTCATTTCTGTGCCTGAAATTGGTCAAAATTGAAGATTTTGAGTAAGCAAAACTCTGTAAAAATGGCAGTTTTGGTCACTGTGAGGGTTTAAAAAGTGGTTATTCAACATGAGGCCCGATCCAAATGACATTTTGAATCATTTTTGGTAGAGTCCAAAAAATCAATTTTCTGATGAAAAACGATGACCCCGGACCAGTCGAACGTTGAAAAAATGGTCAATATTGATGAAATTTTAACATTTAATCTTTTGACTTTAAATGACGGTTGGTGTGAGTTATTACTTTTTCAACTAAAATAAGTGTGTTTAAAGTCATTTATGTGCCTGAAATTGGTCAAAATTGAAGATTTTGAGTAAGCAAAACTCTGTAAAAATGGCAGTTTTGGTCACTGTGAGGGTTTAAAAAGTGATTATTCAACATGAGGCCCGATCCAAATGACATTTTGAATCATTTTTGGTAGAGTCCAAAAAATCAATTTTCTGATGAAAAACGATGACCCCGGACTAGTCGAACGTTGAAAAAATGGTCAATATTGATGAAATTTTAACATTTAATCTTTTGACTTTAAATGACGGTTGGATGTGAGTTATTACTTTTTCAACTAAAATAAGTGTGTTTAAAGTCATTTCTGTGCCTGAAATTTGTCAAAATTGAAGATTTTGAGTAAGCAAAACTCTGTAAAAATGGCAATTTTGGTCACTGTGAGGGTTTAAAAAGTGGTTATTCAACATGAGGCCTGATCCAAATGACATTTTGAATCATTTTTGGTAGAGTCCAAAAAATCAATTTTCTGATGAAAAACGATGACCCCGGACCAGTCGAACGTTGAAAAAATGGTCAATATTGATGAAATTTTAACATTTAATCTTTTGACTTTAAATGACGGTTGGATGTGAGTTATTACTTTTTCAACTAAAATAAGTGTGTTTAAAGTCATTTCTGTGCCTGAAATTGGTCAAAATTGAAGATTTTGAGTAAGCAAAACTCTGTAAAAATGGCAGTTTTGGTCACTGTGAGGGTTTAAAAAGTGGTTATTCAACATGAGGCCCGATCAAAATGACATTTTGAATCATTTTTGGTAGAGTCCAAAAAATCAATTTTCTGATGAAAAACGATGACCCCGGACCAGTCGAACGTTGAAAAAATGGTCAATATTGATGAAATTTTAACATTTAATCTTTTGACTTTAAATGACGGTTGGATGTGAGTTATTACTTTTTCAACTAAAATAAGTGTGTTTAAAGTCATTTCTGTGCCTGAAATTGGTCAAAATTGAAGATTTTGAGTAAGCAAAACTCTGTAAAAATGGCAATTTTGGTCACTGTGAGGGTTTAAAAAGTGGTTATTCAACATGAGGCCCAATCCAAATGACATTTTGAATCATTTTTGGTAGAGTCCAAAAAATCAATTTTCTGATGAAGAACGATGACCCCGGACCAGTCGAACGTTGAAAAAATGGTCAATATTGATGAAATTTTAATATTTAATCTTTTGACTTTAAATGACGGTTGGATGTGAGTTATTACTTTTTCAACTAAAATAAGTGTGTTTAAAGTCATTTCTGTGCCTGAAATTGGTCAAAATTGAAGATTTTGAGTAAGCAAAACTCTGTAAAAATGGCAGTTTTGGTCACTGTGAGGGTTTAAAAAGTGGTTATTCAACATGAGGCCCGATCCAAATGACATTTTGAATCATTTTTGGTAGAGTCCAAAAAATCAATTTTCTGATGAAAAACGATGACCCCGGACCAGTCGAACGTTGAAAAAATGGTCAATATGATGAAATTTTAACATTTAATCTTTTGACTTTAAATGACGGTTGGATGTGAGTTATTACTTTTTCAACTAAAATAAGTGTGTTTAAAGTCATTTATGTGCCTGAAATTGGTCAAAATTGAAGATTTTGAGTAAGCAAAACTCTGTAAAAATGGCAGTTTTGGTCACTGTGAGGGTTTAAAAAGTGGTTATTCAACATGAGGCCCGATCCAAATGACATTTTGAATCATTTTTGGTAGAGTCCAAAAAAATCAATTTTCTGATGAAAAACGATGACCCCGGACTAGTCGAACGTTGAAAAAATGGTCAATATTGATGAAATTTTAACATTTAATCTTTTGACTTTAAATGACGGTTGGATGTGAGTTATTACTTTTTCAACTAAAATAAGTGTGTTTAAAGTCATTTCTGTGCCTGAAATTGGTCAAAATTGAAGATTTTGAGTAAGCAAAACTCTGTAAAAATGGCAGTTTTGGTCACCACGAGGGTTTAAAAAGTGGTTATTCAACATGAGGCCCGATCAAAATGACATTTTGAATCATTTTTGGTAGAGTTTAAAAAATCAATTTTCTGATGAAAAACGATGACCCCGGACCAGTCGAACGTTGAAAAAATGGTCAATATTGATGAAATTTTAACATTTAATCTTTTGACTTTAAATGACGGTTGGATGTGAGTTATTACTTTTTCAACTAAAATAAGTGTGTTTAAAGTCATTTCTGTGCCTGAAATTGGTCAAAATTGAAGATTTTGAGTAAGCAAAACTCTGTAAAAATTGCAGTTTTGGTCACTGTGAGGGTTTAAAAAGAGGTTATTCAACATGAGGCCCGATCCAAATGACATTTTGAATCATTTTTGGTAGAGTCCAAAAAATCAATTTTCTGATGAAAAATGATGACCCCGGACCAGTCGAACGTTGAAAAAATGGTCAATATTGATGAAATTTTAACATTTAATCTTTTGACTTTAAATGACGGTTGGATGTGAGTTATTACTTTTTCAACTAAAATAAGTGTGTTTAAAGTCATTTCTGTGCCTGAAATTGGTCATAATTGAAGATTTTGAGTAAGCAAAACTCTGTAAAAATGGCAGTTTTGGTCACTGTGAGGGTTTAAAAAGTGGTTATTCAACATGAGGCCCGATCCAAATGACATTTTGAATCATTTTTGGTAGAGTCCAAAAAATCAATTTTCTGATGAAAAACGATGACCCCGGACCAGTCGAACGTTGAAAAAATGGTCAATATTGATGAAATTTTAACATTTAATCTTTTGACTTTAAATGACGGTTGGATGTGAGTTATTACTTTTTCAACTAAAATAAGTGTGTTTAAAGTCATTTCTGTGCCTGAAATTGGTCAAAATTGAAGATTTTGAGTAAGCAAAACTCTGTAAAAATGGCAATTTTGGTCACTGTGAGGGTTTAAAAAGTGGTTATTCAACATGAGGCCCGATCCAAATGACATTTTGAATCATTTTTGGTAGAGTCCAAAAAATCAATTTTCTGATGAAAAACGATGACCCCGGACCAGTCGAACGTTGAAAAAATGGTCAATATTGATGAAATTTTAACATTTAATCTTTTGACTTTAAATGACGGTTGGATGTGAGTTATTACTTTTTCAACTAAAATAAGTGTGTTTAAAGTCATTTCTGTGCCTGAAATTGGTCAAAATTGAAGATTTTGAGTAAGCAAAACTCTGTAAAAATGGCAGTTTTGGTCACTGTGAGGGTTTAAAAAGTGGTTATTCAACATGAGGCCCGATCAAAATGACATTTTGAATCATTTTTGGTAGAGTCCAAAAAATCAATTTTCTGATGAAAAACGATGACCCCGGACCAGTCGAACGTTGAAAAAATGGTCAATATTGATGAAATTTTAACATTTAATCTTTTGACTTTAAATGACGGTTGGATGTGAGTTATTACTTTTACAACTAAAATAAGTGTGTTTAAAGTCATTTCTGTGCCTGAAATTTGTCAAAATTGAAGATTTTGAGTAAGCAAAACTCTGTAAAAATGGCAATTTTGGTCACTGTGAGGGTTTAAAAAGTGGTTATTCAACATGAGGCCCGATCCAAATGACATTTTGAATCATTTTTGGTAGAGTCCAAAAAATCAATTTTCTGATGAAAAACGATGACCCCGGACCAGTCGAACGTTGAAAAAATGGTCAATATTGATGAAATTTTAACATTTAATCTTTTGACTTTAAATGACGGTTGGATGTGAGTTATTACTTTTTCAACTAAAATAAGTGTGTTTAAAGTCATTTCTGTGCCTGAAATTGGTCAAAATTGAAGATTTTGAGTAAGCAAAACTCTGTAAAAATGGCAATTTTGGTCACTGTGAGGGTTTAAAAAGTGGTTATTCAACATGAGGCCCAATCCAAATGACATTTTGAATCATTTTTGGTAGAGTCCAAAAAATCAATTTTCTGATGAAGAACGATGACCCCGGACCAGTCGAACGTTGAAAAAACGGTCAATATTGATGAAATTTTAACATTTAATCTTTTGACTTTAAATGACGGTTGGATGTGAGTTATTACTTTTTCAACTAAAATAAGTGTGTTTAAAGTCATTTCTGTGCCTGAAATTGGTCAAAATTGAAGATTTTGAGTAAGCAAAACTCTGTAAAAATGGCAGTTTTGGTCACTGTGAGGGTTTAAAAAGTGGTTATTCAACATGAGGCCCGATCCAAATGACATTTTGAATCATTTTTGGTAGAGTCCAAAAAATCAATTTTCTGATGAAAAACGATGACCCCGGACCAGTCGAACGTTGAAAAAATGGTCAATATTGATGAAATTTTAACATTTAATCTTTTGACTTTAAATGACGGTTGGATGTGAGTTATTACTTTTTCAACTAAAATAAGTGTGTTTAAAGTCATTTATGTGCCTGAAATTGGTCAAAATTGAAGATTTTGAGTAAGCAAAACTCTGTAAAAATGGCAGTTTTGGTCACTGTGAGGGTTTAAAAAGTGGTTATTCAACATGAGGCCCGATCCAAATGACATTTTGAATCATTTTTGGTAGAGTCCAAAAAATCAATTTTCTGATGAAAAACGATGACCCCGGACTAGTCGAACGTTGAAAAAATGGTCAATATTGATGAAATTTTAACATTTAATCTTTTGACTTTAAATGACGGTTGGATGTGAGTTATTACTTTTTCAACTAAAATAAGTGTGTTTAAAGTCATTTCTGTGCCTGAAATTGGTCAAAATTGAAGATTTTGAGTAAGCAAAACTCTGTAAAAATGGCAGTTTTGGTCACTGTGAGGGTTTAAAAAGTGGTTATTCAACATGAGGCCCGATCCAAATGACATTTTGAATCATTTTTGGTAGAGTCCAAAAAATCCATTTTCTGATGAAAAACGATGACCCCGGACCAGTCGAACGTTGAAAAAATGGTCAATATTGATGAAATTTTAACATTTAATCTTTTGACTTTAAATGACGGTTGGATGTGAGTTATTACTTTTTCAACTAAAATAAGTGTGTTTAAAGTCATTTCTGTGCCTGAAATTGGTCAAAATTGAAGATTTTGAGTAAGCAAAACTCTGTAAAAATGGCAGTTTTGGTCACCACGAGGGTTTAAAAAGTGGTTATTCAACATGAGGCCCGATCAAAATGACATTTTGAATCATTTTTGGTAGAGTTTAAAAAATCAATTTTCTGATGAAAAACGATGACCCGGACCAGTCGAACGTTGAAAAAATGGTCAATATTGATGAAATTTTAACATTTAATCTTTTGACTTTAAATGACGGTTGGATGTGAGGTATTACTTTTTCAACTAAAATAAGTGTGTTTAAAGTCATTTCTGTGCCTGAAATTGGTCAAAATTGAAGATTTTGAGTAAGCAAAACTCTGTAAAAATGGCAATTTTGGTCACTGTGAGGGTTTAAAAAGTGGTTATTCAACATGAGGCCCGATCCAAATGACATTTTGAATCATTTTTGGTAGAGTCCAAAAAATCAATTTTCTGATGAAAAACGATGACCCCGGACCAGTCGAACGTTGAAAAAATGGTCAATATTGATGAAATTTTAACATTTAATCTTTTGACTTTAAATGACGATTGGATGTGAGTTATTACTTTTTCAACTAAAATAAGTGTGTTTAAAGTCATTTCTGTGCCTGAAATTGGTCAAAATTGAAGATTTTGAGTAAGCAAAACTCTGTAAAAATGGCAGTTTTGGTCACTGTGAGGGTTTAAAAAGTGGTTATTCAACATGAGGCCCGATCCAAATGACATTTTGAATCATTTTTGGTAGAGTCCAAAAAATCAATTTTCTGATGAAAAACGATGACCCCGGACCAGTCGAACGTTGAAAAAATGGTCAATATTGATGAAATTTTAACATTTAATCTTTTGACTTTAAATGACGGTTGGATGTGAGTTATTACTTTTTCAACTAAAATAAGTGTGTTTAAAGTCATTTCTGTGCCTGAAATTGGTCAAAATTGAAGATTTTGAGTAAGCAAAACTCTGTAAAAATGGCAATTTTGGTCACTGTGAGGGTTTAAAAAGTGGTTATTCAACATGAGGCCCGATCCAAATGACATTTTGAATCATTTTTGGTAGAGTCCAAAAAATCAATTTTCTGATGAAAAACGATGACCCCGGACCAGTCGAACGTTGAAAAAATGGTCAATATTGATGAAATTTTAACATTTAATCTTTTGACTTTAAATGACGGTTGGATGTGAGTTATTACTTTTTCAACTAAAATAAGTGTGTTTAAAGTCATTTCTGTGCCTGAAATTGGTCAAAATTGAAGATTTTGAGTAAGCAAAACTCTGTAAAAATGGCAGTTTTGGTCACTGTGAGGGTTTAAAAAGTGGTTATTCAACATGAGGCCCGATCCAAATGACATTTTGAATCATTTTTGGTAGAGTCCAAAAAATCAATTTTCTGATGAAAAACGATGACCCCGGACCAGTCGAACGTTGAAAAAATGGTCAATATTGATGAAATTTTAACATTTAATCTTTTGACTTTAAATGACGGTTGGATGTGAGTTATTACTTTTACAACTAAAATAAGTGTGTTTAAAGTCATTTCTGTGCCTGAAATTTGTCAAAATTGAAGATTTTGAGTAAGCAAAACTCTGTAAAAATGGCAATTTTGGTCACTGTGAGGGTTTAAAAAGTGGTTATTCAACATGAGGCCCGATCCAAATGACATTTTGAATCATTTTTGGTAGAGTCCAAAAAATCAATTTTCTGATGAAAAACGATGACCCCGGACCAGTCGAACGTTGAAAAAATGGTCAATATTGATGAAATTTTAACATTTAATCTTTTGACTTTAAATGACGGTTGGATGTGAGTTATTACTTTTTCAACTAAAATAAGTGTGTTTAAAGTCATTTCTGTGCCTGAAATTGGTCAAAATTGAAGATTTTGAGTAAGCAAAACTCTGTAAAAATGGCAATTTTGGTCACTGTGAGGGTTTAAAAAGTGGTTATTCAACATGAGGCCCAATCCAAATGACATTTTGAATCATTTTTGGTAGAGTCCAAAAAATCAATTTTCTGATGAAGAACGATGACCCCGGACCAGTCGAACGTTGAAAAAATGGTCAATATTGATGAAATTTTAACATTTAATCTTTTGACTTTAAATGACGGTTGGATGTGAGTTATTACTTTTTCAACTAAAATAAGTGTGTTTAAAGTCATTTCTGTGCCTGAAATTGGTCAAAATTGAAGATTTTGAGTAAGCAAAACTCTGTAAAAATGGCAGTTTTGGTCACTGTGAGGGTTTAAAAAGTGGTTATTCAACATGAGGCCCGATCCAAATGACATTTTGAATCATTTTTGGTAGAGTCCAAAAAATCAATTTTCTGATGAAAAACGATGACCCCGGACCAGTCGAACGTTGAAAAAATGGTCAATATTGATGAAATTTTAACATTTAATCTTTTGACTTTAAATGACGGTTGGATGTGAGTTATTACTTTTTCAACTAAAATAAGTGTGTTTAAAGTCATTTATGTGCCTGAAATTGGTCAAAATTGAAGATTTTGAGTAAGCAAAACTCTGTAAAAATGGCAGTTTTGGTCACTGTGAGGGTTTAAAAAGTGGTTATTCAACATGAGGCCCGATCCAAATGACATTTTGAATCATTTTTGGTAGAGTCCAAAAAATCAATTTTCTGATGAAAAACGATGACCCCGGACTAGTCGAACGTTGAAAAAATGGTCAATATTGATGAAATTTTAACATTTAATCTTTTGACTTTAAATGACGGTTGGATGTGAGTTATTACTTTTTCAACTAAAATAAGTGTGTTTAAAGTCATTTCTGTGCCTGAAATTGGTCAAAATTGAAGATTTTGAGTAAGCAAAACTCTGTAAAAATGGCAGTTTTGGTCACTGTGAGGGTTTAAAAAGTGGTTATTCAACATGAGGCCCGATCCAAATGACATTTTGAATCATTTTTGGTAGAGTCCAAAAAATCCATTTTCTGATGAAAAACGATGACCCCGGACCAGTCGAACGTTGAAAAAATGGTCAATATTGATGAAATTTTAACATTTAATCTTTTGACTTTAAATGACGGTTGGATGTGAGTTATTACTTTTTCAACTAAAATAAGTGTGTTTAAAGTCATTTCTGTGCCTGAAATTGGTCAAAATTGAAGATTTTGAGTAAGCAAAACTCTGTAAAAATGGCAGTTTTGGTCACCACGAGGGTTTAAAAAGTGGTTATTCAACATGAGGCCCGATCAAAATGACATTTTGAATCATTTTTGGTAGAGTTTAAAAAATCAATTTTCTGATGAAAAACGATGACCCCGGACCAGTCGAACGTTGAAAAAATGGTCAATATTGATGAAATTTTAACATTTAATCTTTTGACTTTAAATGACGGTTGGATGTGAGTTATTACTTTTTCAACTAAAATAAGTGTGTTTAAAGTCATTTATGTGCCTGAAATTGGTCAAAATTGAAGATTTTGAGTAAGCAAAACTCTGTAAAAATGGCAGTTTTGGTCACTGTGAGGGTTTAAAAAGTGGTTATTCAACATGAGGCCCGATCCAAATGACATTTTGAATCATTTTTGGTAGAGTCCAAAAAATCAATTTTCTGATGAAAAACGATGACCCCGGACCAGTCGAACGTTGAAAAAATGGTCAATATTGATGAAATTTTAACATTTAATCTTTTGACTTTAAATGACGGTTGGATGTGAGTTATTACTTTTTCAACTAAAATAAGTGTGTTTAAAGTCATTTATGTGCCTGAAATTGGTCAAAATTGAAGATTTTGAGTAAGCAAAACTCTGTAAAAATGGCAGTTTTGGTCACTGTGAGGGTTTAAAAAGTGGTTATTCAACATGAGGCCCGATCCAAATGACATTTTGAATCATTTTTGGTAGAGTCCAAAAAATCAATTTTCTGATGAAAAACGATGACCCCGGACTAGTCGAACGTTGAAAAAATGGTCAATATTGATGAAATTTTAACATTTAATCTTTTGACTTTAAATGACGGTTGGATGTGAGTTATTACTTTTTCAACTAAAATAAGTGTGTTTAAAGTCATTTCTGTGCCTGAAATTGGTCAAAATTGAAGATTTTGAGTAAGCAAAACTCTGTAAAAATGGCAGTTTTGGTCACTGTGAGGGTTTAAAAAGTGGTTATTCAACATGAGGCCCGATCCAAATGACATTTTGAATCATTTTTGGTAGAGTCCAAAAAATCCATTTTCTGATGAAAAACGATGACCCCGGACCAGTCGAACGTTGAAAAAATGGTCAATATTGATGAAATTTTAACATTTAATCTTTTGACTTTAAATGACGGTTGGATGTGAGTTATTACTTTTTCAACTAAAATAAGTGTGTTTAAAGTCATTTATGTGCCTGAAATTGGTCAAAATTGAAGATTTTGAGTAAGCAAAACTCTGTAAAAATGGCAGTTTTGGTCACTGTGAGGGTTTAAAAAGTGGTTATTCAACATGAGGCCCGATCCAAATGACATTTTGAATCATTTTTGGTAGAGTCCAAAAAATCTATTTTCTGATGAAAAACGATGACCCCGGACTAGTCGAACGTTGAAAAAATGGTCAATATTGATGAAATTTTAACATTTAATCTTTTGACTTTAAATGACGGTTGGATGTGAGTTATTACTTTTTCAACTAAAATAAGTGTGTTTAAAGTCATTTCTGTGCCTGAAATTGGTCAAAATTGAAGATTTTGAGTAAGCAAAACTCTGTAAAAATGGCAGTTTTGGTCACTGTGAGGGTTTAAAAAGTGGTTATTCAACATGAGGCCCGATCCAAATGACATTTTGAATCATTTTTGACAGAGTCCAAAAAATCCATTTTCTGATGAAAAACGATGACCCCGGACCAGTCGAACGTTGAAAAAATGGTCAATATTGATGAAATTTTAACATTTAATCTTTTGACTTTAAATGATGGTTGGATGTGAGTTATTACTTTTTCAACTAAAATAAGTGTGTTTAAAGTCATTTCTGTGCCTGAAATTGGTCAAAATTGAAGATTTTGAGTAAGCAAAACTCTGTAAAAATGGCAGTTTTGGTCACCACGAGGGTTTAAAAAGTGGTTATTCAACATGAGGCCCGATCAAAATGACATTTTGAATCATTTTTGGTAGAGTTTAAAAAATCAATTTTCTGATGAAAAACGATGACCCCGGACCAGTCGAACGTTGAAAAAATGGTCAATATTGATGAAATTTTAACATTTAATCTTTTGACTTTAAATGACGGTTGGATGTGAGTTATTACTTTTTCAACTAAAATAAGTGTGTTTAAAGTCATTTCTGTGCCTGAAATTGGTCAAAATTGAAGATTTTGAGTAAGCAAAACTCTGTAAAAATGGCAGTTTTGGTCACTGTGAGGGTTTAAAAAGTGGTTATTCAACATGAGGCCCGATCCAAATGACATTTTGAATCATTTTTGGTAGAGTCCAAAAAATCAATTTTCTGATGAAAAACGATGACCCTGGACCAGTCGAACGTTGAAAAAATGGTCAATATTGATGAAATTTTAACATTTAATCTTTTGACTTTAAATGACGGTTGGATGTGAGTTATTACTTTTTCAACTAAAATAAGTGTGTTTAAAGTCATTTCTGTGCCTGAAATTGGTCAAAATTGAAGATTTTGAGTAAGCAAAACTCTGTAAAAATGGCAGTTTTGGTCACTGTGAGGGTTTAAAAAGTGGTTATTCAACATGAGGCCCGATCCAAATGACATTTTGAATCATTTTTGGTAGAGTCCAAAAAATCAATTTTCTGATGAAAAACGATGACCCCGGACCAGTCGAACGTTGAAAAAATGGTCAATATTGATGAAATTTTAACATTTAATCTTTTGACTTTAAATGACGGTTGGATGTGAGTTATTACTTTTTCAACTAAAATAAGTGTGTTTAAAGTCATTTCTGTGCCTGAAATTGGTCAAAATTGAAGATTTTGAGTAAGCAAAACTCTGTAAAAATGGCAGTTTTGGTCACTGTGAGGGTTTAAAAAGTGGTTATTCAACATGAGGCCCGATCAAAATGACATTTTGAATCATTTTTGGTAGAGTCCAAAAAATCAATTTTCTGATGAAAAACGATGACCCCGGACCAGTCGAACGTTGAAAAAATGGTCAATATTGATGAAATTTTAACATTTAATCTTTTGACTTTAAATGACGGTTGGATGTGAGTTATTACTTTTTCAACTAAAATAAGTGTGTTTAAAGTCATTTCTGTGCCTGAAATTTGTCAAAATTGAAGATTTTGAGTAAGCAAAACTCTGTAAAAATGGCAATTTTGGTCACTGTGAGGGTTTAAAAAGTGGTTATTCAACATGAGGCCTGATCCAAATGACATTTTGAATCATTTTTGGTAGAGTCCAAAAAATCAATTTTCTGATGAAAAACGATGACCCCGGACCAGTCGAACGTTGAAAAAATGGTCAATATTGATGAAATTTTAACATTTAATCTTTTGACTTTAAATGACGGTTGGATGTGAGTTATTACTTTTTCAACTAAAATAAGTGTGTTTAAAGTCATTTCTGTGCCTGAAATTGGTCAAAATTGAAGATTTTGAGTAAGCAAAACTCTGTAAAAATGGCAGTTTTGGTCACTGTGAGGGTTTAAAAAGTGGTTATTCAACATGAGGCCCGATCAAAATGACATTTTGAATCATTTTTGGTAGAGTCCAAAAAATCAATTTTCTGATGAAAAACGATGACCCCGGACCAGTCGAACGTTGAAAAAATGGTCAATATTGATGAAATTTTAACATTTAATCTTTTGACTTTAAATGACGGTTGGATGTGAGTTATTACTTTTTCAACTAAAATAAGTGTGTTTAAAGTCATTTCTGTGCCTGAAATTGGTAAAAATTGAAGATTTTGAGTAAGCAAAACTCTGTAAAAATGGCAATTTTGGTCACTGTGAGGGTTTAAAAAGTGGTTATTCAACATGAGGCCCAATCCAAATGACATTTTGAATCATTTTTGGTAGAGTCCAAAAAATCAATTTTCTGATGAAGAACGATGACCCCGGACCAGTCGAACGTTGAAAAAATGGTCAATATTGATGAAATTTTAATATTTAATCTTTTGACTTTAAATGACGGTTGGATGTGAGTTATTACTTTTTCAACTAAAATAACTGTGTTTAAAGTCATTTCTGTGCCTGAAATTGGTCAAAATTGAAGATTTTGAGTAAGCAAAACTCTGTAAAAATGGCAGTTTTGGTCACTGTGAGGGTTTAAAAAGTGGTTATTCAACATGAGGCCCGATCCAAATGACATTTTGAATCATTTTTGGTAGAGTCCAAAAAATCAATTTTCTGATGAAAAACGATGACCCCGGACCAGTCGAACGTTGAAAAAATGGTCAATATGATGAAATTTTAACATTTAATCTTTTGACTTTAAATGACGGTTGGATGTGAGTTATTACTTTTTCAACTAAAATAAGTGTGTTTAAAGTCATTTATGTGCCTGAAATTGGTCAAAATTGAAGATTTTGAGTAAGCAAAACTCTGTAAAAATGGCAATTTTGGTCACTGTGAGGGTTTAAAAAGTGGTTATTCAACATGAGGCCCGATCCAAATGACATTTTGAATCATTTTTGGTAGAGTCCAAAAAATCAATTTTCTGATGAAGAACGATGACCCCGGACCAGTCGAACGTTGAAAAAATGGTCAATATTGATGAAATTTTAATATTTAATCTTTTGACTTTAAATGACGGTTGGATGTGAGTTATTACTTTTTCAACTAAAATAAGTGTGTTTAAAGTCATTTCTGTGCCTGAAATTGGTCAAAATTGAAGATTTTGAGTAAGCAAAACTCTGTAAAAATGGCAGTTTTGGTCACTGTGAGGGTTTAAAAAGTGGTTATTCAACATGAGGCCCGATCCAAATGACATTTTGAATCATTTTTGGTAGAGTCCAAAAAATCAATTTTCTGATGAAAAACGATGACCCCGGACCAGTCGAACGTTGAAAAAATGGTCAATATGATGAAATTTTAACATTTAATCTTTTGACTTTAAATGACGGTTGGATGTGAGTTATTACTTTTTCAACTAAAATAAGTGTGTTTAAAGTCATTTATGTGCCTGAAATTGGTCAAAATTGAAGATTTTGAGTAAGCAAAACTCTGTAAAAATGGCAGTTTTGGTCACTGTGAGGGTTTAAAAAGTGGTTATTCAACATGAGGCCCGATCCAAATGACATTTTGAATCATTTTTGGTAGAGTCCAAAAAAATCAATTTTCTGATGAAAAACGATGACCCCGGACTAGTCGAACGTTGAAAAAATGGTCAATATTGATGAAATTTTAACATTTAATCTTTTGACTTTAAATGACGGTTGGATGTGAGTTATTACTTTTTCAACTAAAATAAGTGTGTTTAAAGTCATTTCTGTGCCTGAAATTGGTCAAAATTGAAGATTTTGAGTAAGCAAAACTCTGTAAAAATTGCAGTATTGGTCACTGTGAGGGTTTAAAAAGTGGTTATTCAACATGAGGCCCGATCCAAATGACATTTTGAATCATTTTTGGTAGAGTCCAAAAAATCAATTTTCTGATGAAAAACGATGACCCCGGACCAGTCGAACGTTGAAAAAATGGTCAATATTGATGAAATTTTAACATTTAATCTTTTGACTTTAAATGACGGTTGGATGTGAGTTATTACTTTTTCAACTAAAATAAGTGTGTTTAAAGTCATTTCTGTGCCTGAAATTGGTCAAAATTGAAGATTTTGAGTAAGCAAAACTCTGTAAAAATGGCAGTTTTGGTCACCACGAGGGTTTAAAAAGTGGTTATTCAACATGAGGCCCGATCAAAATGACATTTTGAATCATTTTTGGTAGAGTTTAAAAAATCAATTTTCTGATGAAAAACGATGACCCCGGACCAGTCGAACGTTGAAAAAATGGTCAATATTGATGAAATTTTAACATTTAATCTTTTGACTTTAAATGACGGTTGGATGTGAGTTATTACTTTTTCAACTAAAATAAGTGTGTTTAAAGTCATTTCTGTGCCTGAAATTGGTCAAAATTGAAGATTTTGAGTAAGCAAAACTCTGTAAAAATTGCAGTTTTGGTCACTGTGAGGGTTTAAAAAGAGGTTATTCAACATGAGGCCCGATCCAAATGACATTTTGAATCATTTTTGGTAGAGTCCAAAAAATCAATTTTCTGATGAAAAATGATGACCCCGGACCAGTCGAACGTTGAAAAAATGGTCAATATTGATGAAATTTTAACATTTAATCTTTTGACTTTAAATGACGGTTGGATGTGAGTTATTACTTTTTCAACTAAAATAAGTGTGTTTAAAGTCATTTCTGTGCCTGAAATTGGTCATAATTGAAGATTTTGAGTAAGCAAAACTCTGTAAAAATGGCAGTTTTGGTCACTGTGAGGGTTTAAAAAGTGGTTATTCAACATGAGGCCCGATCCAAATGACATTTTGAATCATTTTTGGTAGAGTCCAAAAAATCAATTTTCTGATGAAAAACGATGACCCCGGACCAGTCGAACGTTGAAAAAATGGTCAATATTGATGAAATTTTAACATTTAATCTTTTGACTTTAAATGACGGTTGGATGTGAGTTATTACTTTTACAACTAAAATAAGTGTGTTTAAAGTCATTTCTGTGCCTGAAATTGGTCAAAATTGAAGATTTTGAGTAAGCAAAACTCTGTAAAAATGGCAATTTTGGTCACTGTGAGGGTTTAAAAAGTGGTTATTCAACATGAGGCCCGATCCAAATGACATTTTGAATCATTTTTGGTAGAGTCCAAAAAATCAATTTTCTGATGAAAAACAATGACCCCGGACCAGTCGAACGTTGAAAAAATGGTCAATATTGATGAAATTTTAACATTTAATCTTTTGACTTTAAATGACGGTTGGATGTGAGTTATTACTTTTTCAACTAAAATAAGTGTGTTTAAAGTCATTTCTGTGCCTGAAATTGGTCAAAATTGAAGATTTTGAGTAAGCAAAACTCTGTAAAAATGGCAATTTTGGTCACTGTGAGGGTTTAAAAAGTGGTTATTCAACATGAGGCCCGATCCAAATGACATTTTGAATCATTTTTGGTAGAGTCCAAAAAATCAATTTTCTGATGAAAAACGATGACCCCGGACTAGTCGAACGTTGAAAAAATGGTCAATATTGATGAAATTTTAACATTTAATCTTTTGACTTTAAATGACGGTTGGATGTGAGTTATTACTTTTTCAACTAAAATAAGTGTGTTTAAAGTCATTTCTGTGCCTGAAATTGGTCAAAATTGAAGATTTTGAGTAAGCAAAACTCTGTAAAAATGGCAGTTTTGGTCACTGTGAGGGTTTAAAAAGTGGTTATTCAACATGAGGCCCGATCCAAATGACATTTTGAATCATTTTTGGTAGAGTCCAAAAAATCCATTTTCTGATGAAAAACGATGACCCCGGACCAGTCGAACGTTGAAAAAATGGTCAATATTGATGAAATTTTAACATTTAATCTTTTGACTTTAAATGACGGTTGGATGTGAGTTATTACTTTTTCAACTAAAATAAGTGTGTTTAAAGTCATTTCTGTGCCTGAAATTGGTCAAAATTGAAGATTTTGAGTAAGCAAAACTCTGTAAAAATGGCAGTTTTGGTCACCACGAGGGTTTAAAAAGTGGTTATTCAACATGAGGCCCGATCAAAATGACATTTTGAATCATTTTTGGTAGAGTTTAAAAAATCAATTTTCTGATGAAAAACGATGACCCCGGACCAGTCGAACGTTGAAAAAATGGTCAATATTGATGAAATTTTAACATTTAATCTTTTGACTTTAAATGACAGTTGGATGTGAGTTATTACTTTTTCAACTAAAATAAGTGTGTTTAAAGTCATTTCTGTGCCTGAAATTGGTCAAAATTGAAGATTTTGAGTAAGCAAAACTCTGTAAAAATGGCAGTTTTGGTCACTGTGAGGGTTTAAAAAGTGGTTATTCAACATGAGGCCCGATCCAAATGACATTTTGAATCATTTTTGGTAGAGTCCAAAAAATCAATTTTCTGATGAAAAACGATGACCCCGGACCAGTCGAACGTTGAAAAAATGGTCAATATTGATGAAATTTTAACATTTAATCTTTTGACTTTAAATGACGGTTGGATGTGAGTTATTACTTTTTCAACTAAAATAAGTGTGTTTAAAGTCATTTATGTGCCTGAAATTGGTCAAAATTGAAGATTTTGAGTAAGCAAAACTCTGTAAAAATGGCAGTTTTGGTCACTGTGAGGGTTTAAAAAGTGGTTATTCAACATGAGGCCCGATCCAAATGACATTTTGAATCATTTTTGGTAGAGTCCAAAAAATCAATTTTCTGATGAAAAACGATGACCCCGGACTAGTCGAACGTTGAAAAAATGGTCAATATTGATGAAATTTTAACATTTAATCTTTTGACTTTAAATGACGGTTGGATGTGAGTTATTACTTTTTCAACTAAAATAAGTGTGTTTAAAGTCATTTCTGTGCCTGAAATTGGTCAAAATTGAAGATTTTGAGTAAGCAAAACTCTGTAAAAATGGCAGTTTTGGTCACTGTGAGGGTTTAAAAAGTGGTTATTCAACATGAGGCCCGATCCAAATGACATTTTGAATCATTTTTGGTAGAGTCCAAAAAATCCATTTTCTGATGAAAAACGATGACCCCGGACCAGTCGAACGTTGAAAAAATGGTCAATATTGATGAAATTTTAACATTTAATCTTTTGACTTTAAATGACGGTTGGATGTGAGTTATTACTTTTTCAACTAAAATAAGTGTGTTTAAAGTCATTTCTGTGCCTGAAATTGGTCAAAATTGAAGATTTTGAGTAAGCAAAACTCTGTAAAAATGGCAGTTTTGGTCACCACGAGGGTTTAAAAAGTGGTTATTCAACATGAGGCCCGATCAAAATGACATTTTGAATCATTTTTGGTAGAGTTTAAAAAATCAATTTTCTGATGAAAAACGATGACCCCGGACCAGTCGAACGTTGAAAAAATGGTCAATATTGATGAAATTTTAACATTTAATCTTTTGACTTTAAATGACAGTTGGATGTGAGTTATTACTTTTTCAACTAAAATAAGTGTGTTTAAAGTCATTTCTGTGCCTGAAATTGTTCAAAATTGAAGATTTTGAGTAAGCAAAACTCTTTAAAATTTGCAGTTTTGGTCACTGTGAGGGTTTAAAAAGTGGTTATTCAACATGAGGCCCGATCCAAATGACATTTTGAATCATTTTTGGTAGAGTCCAAAAAATCAATTTTCTGATGAAAAATGATGACCCCGGACCAGTCGAACGTTGAAAAAATGGTCAATATTGATGAAATTTTAACATTTAATCTTTTGACTTTAAATGACGGTTGGATGTGAGTTATTACTTTTTCAACTAAAATAAGTGTGTTTAAAGTCATTTCTGTGCCTGAAATTGGTCATAATTGAAGATTTTGAGTAAGCAAAACTCTGTAAAAATGGCAGTTTTGGTCACTGTGAGGGTTTAAAAAGTGGTTATTCAACATGAGGCCCGATCCAAATGACATTTTGAATCATTTTTGGTAGAGTCCAAAAAATCCATTTTCTGATGAAAAACGATGACCCCGGACCAGTCGAACGTTGAAAAAATGGTCAATATTGATGAAATTTTAACATTTAATCTTTTGACTTTAACCACATTGCTGCTGTGGTTATTTTTCCCCTGTGCTGGAAATTGCTTTATTCCTTTATTCATGACGAGCTCAGCTCGTCATCAGCACAGCTCAACTGTGCCTCATGACGAGCTGAGCTCGTCATGAGCATGGAAAGGGTTAAATGACGGTTGGATGTGAGTTATTACTTTTTCAACTAAAATAAGTGTGTTTAAAGTCATTTCTGTGCCTGAAATTGGTCAAAATTGAAGATTTTGAGTAAGCAAAACTCTGTAAAAATGGCAGTTTTGGTCACTGTGAGGGTTTAAAAAGTGGTTATTCAACATGAGGCCCGATCCAAATGACATTTTGAATCATTTTTGGTAGAGTCCAAAAAATCAATTTTCTGATGAAAAACGATGACCCCGGACCAGTCGAACGTTGAAAAAATGGTCAATATTGATGAAATTTTAACATTTAATCTTTTGACTTTAAATGACGGTTGGATGTGAGTTATTACTTTTTCAACTAAAATAAGTGTGTTTAAAGTCATTTCTGTGCCTGAAATTGGTCAAAATTGAAGATTTTGAGTAAGCAAAACTCTGTAAAAATGGCAGTTTTGTCACTGTGAGGGTTTAAAAAGTGGTTATTCAACATGAGGCCCGATCCAAATGACATTTTGAATCATTTTTGGTAGAGTCCAAAAAATCAATTTTCTGATGAAAAACGATGACCCCGGACCAGTCGAACGTTGAAAAAATGGTCAATATTGATGAAATTTTAACATTTAATCTTTTGACTTTAAATGACGGTTGGATGTGAGTTATTACTTTTTCAACTAAAATAAGTGTGTTTAAAGTCATTTCTGTGCCTGAAATTGGTCAAAATTGAAGATTTTGAGTAAGCAAAACTCTGTAAAAATGGCAGTTTTGGTCACTGTGAGGGTTTAAAAAGTGGTTATTCAACATGAGGCCCGATCCAAATGACATTTTGAATCATTTTTGGTAGAGTCCAAAAAATCAATTTTCTGATGAAAAACGATGACCCCGGACCAGTCGAACGTTGAAAAAATGGTCAATATTGATGACATTTTAACATTTAATCTTTTGACTTTAAATGACGGTTGGATGTGAGTTATTACTTTTTCAACTAAAATAAGTGTGTTTAAAGTCATTTCTGTGCCTGAAATTGGTCAAAATTGAAGATTTTGAGTAAGCAAAACTCTGTAAAAATGGCAGTTTTGGTCACTGTGAGGGTTTAAAAAGTGGTTATTCAACATGAGGCCCGATCCAAATGACATTTTGAATCATTTTTGGTAGAGTCCAAAAAATCAATTTTCTGATGAAAAACGATGACCCCGGACCAGTCGAACGTTGAAAAAATGGTCAATATTGATGAAATTTTAACATTTAATCTTTTGACTTTAAATGACGGTTGGATGTGAGTTATTACTTTTTCAACTAAAATAAGTGTGTTTAAAGTCATTTCTGTGCCTGAAATTTGTCAAAATTGAAGATTTTGAGTAAGCAAAACTCTGTAAAAATGGCAATTTTGGTCACTGTGAGGGTTTAAAAAGTGGTTATTCAACATGAGGCCCGATCCAAATGACATTTTGAATCATTTTTGGTAGAGTCCAAAAAATCAATTTTCTGATGAAAAACGATGACCCCGGACCAGTCGAACGTTGAAAAAATGGTCAATATTGATGAAATTTTAACATTTAATCTTTTGACTTTAAATGACGGTTGGATGTGAGTTATTACTTTTTCAACTAAAATAAGTGTGTTTAAAGTAATTTCTGTGCCTGAAATTGGTCAAAATTGAAGATTTTGAGTAAGCAAAACTCTGTAAAAATGGCAGTTTTGGTCACTGTGAGGGTTTAAAAAGTGGTTATTCAACATGAGGCCCGATCAAAATGACATTTTGAATCATTTTTGGTAGAGTCCAAAAAATCAATTTTCTGATGAAAAACGATGACCCCGGACCAGTCGAACGTTGAAAAAATGGTCAATATTGATGAAATTTTAACAGTTAATCTTTTGACTTTAAATGACGGTTGGATGTGAGTTATTACTTTTTCAACTAAAATAAGTGTGTTTAAAGTCATTTCTGTGCCTGAAATTGGTCAAAATTGAAGATTTTGAGTAAGCAAAACTCTGTAAAAATGGCAATTTTGGTCACTGTGAGGGTTTAAAAAGTGGTTATTCAACATGAGGCCCAATCCAAATGACATTTTGAATCATTTTTGGTAGAGTCCAAAAAATCAATTTTCTGATGAAGAACGATGACCCCGGACCAGTCGAACGTTGAAAAAATGGTCAATATTGATGAAATTTTAATATTTAGTCTTTTGACTTTAAATGACGGTTGGATGTGAGTTATTACTTTTTCAACTAAAATAAGTGTGTTTAAAGTCATTTCTGTGCCTGAAATTGGTCAAAATTGAAGATTTTGAGTAAGCAAAACTCTGTAAAAATGGCAGTTTTGGTCACTGTGAGGGTTTAAAAAGTGGTTATTCAACATGAGGCCCGATCCAAATGACATTTTGAATCATTTTTGGTAGAGTCCAAAAAAATCAATTTTCTGATGAAAAACGATGACCCCGGACTAGTCGAACGTTGAAAAAATGGTCAATATTGATGAAATTTTAACATTTAATCTTTTGACTTTAAATGACGGTTGGATGTGAGTTATTACTTTTTCAACTAAAATAAGTGTGTTTAAAGTCATTTCTGTGCCTGAAATTGGTCAAAATTGAAGATTTTGAGTAAGCAAAACTCTGTAAAAATTGCAGTATTGGTCACTGTGAGGGTTTAAAAAGTGGTTATTCAACATGAGGCCCGATACAAATGACATTTTGAATCATTTTTGGTAGAGTCCAAAAAATCCATTTTCTGATGAAAAACGATGACCCCGGACCAGTCGAACGTTGAAAAAATGGTCAATATTGATGAAATTTTAACATTTAATCTTTTGACTTTAAATGACGGTTGGATGTGAGTTATTACTTTTTCAACTAAAATAAGTGTGTTTAAAGTCATTTCTGTGCCTGAAATTGGTCAAAATTGAAGATTTTGAGTAAGCAAAACTCTGTAAAAATTGCAGTTTTGGTCACTGTGAGGGTTTAAAAAGAGGTTATTCAACATGAGGCCCGATCCAAATGACATTTTGAATCATTTTTGGTAGAGTCCAAAAAATCAATTTTCTGATGAAAAATGATGACCCCGGACCAGTCGAACGTTGAAAAAATGGTCAATATTGATGAAATTTTAACATTTAATCTTTTGACTTTAAATGACGGTTGGATGTGAGTTATTACTTTTTCAACTAAAATAAGTGTGTTTAAAGTCATTTCTGTGCCTGAAATTGGTCATAATTGAAGATTTTGAGTAAGCAAAACTCTGTAAAAATGGCAGTTTTGGTCACTGTGAGGGTTTAAAAAGTGGTTATTCAACATGAGGCCCGATCCAAATGACATTTTGAATCATTTTTGGTAGAGTCCAAAAAATCAATTTTCTGATGAAAAACGATGACCCCCGGACCAGTCGAACGTTGAAAAAATGGTCAATATTGATGAAATTTTAACATTTAATCTTTTGACTTTAAATGACGGTTGGATGTGAGTTATTACTTTTTCAACTAAAATAAGTGTGTTTAAAGTCATTTCTGTGCCTGAAATTGGTCAAAATTGAAGGTTTTGAGTAAGCAAAACTCTGTAAAAATGGCAATTTTGGTCACTGTGAGGGTTTAAAAAGTGGTTATTCAACATGAGGCCCGATCCAAATGACATTTTGAATCATTTTTGGTAGAGTCCAAAAAATCAATTTTCTGATGAAAAACGATGACCCCGGACCAGTCGAACGTTGAAAAAATGGTCAATATTGATGAAATTTTAACATTTAATCTTTTGGAAAGGGGCGACCACTCGGTCCCCCCGAATGTATGGCGGAGTGCCTCGATCCCCCCGGGAAGCCATTTTTGGGCGGGAGGCGCGTCTCGGCTGGTATGCCCGAAGCGGCGTAGCCGGGGCGCGTCTTTTCCCGCCCTAGAGTGGGCTGGCCTAGACACCGACGTAGCCAGCCCCGCCCTAGGGGCAGGCAGGGGCGGGTTTACGCCCGCCCTGAAGACGGATAAAAAGAGACGCAAGACCAGAAGACGTCCTCTTGTTCTTGTGCTCCGAAGTTGCACCTCCTCGCTACACGTGAGCTCGGGACAGAACGAAGAGCCAATTTTGAGCGTTTTGATCTTTTTCTTTGTCTTCTAGATACTTCGTCGGAGAGATGCCCAAGAAAGGCGCAAAGAGAATGACGACTGAGCAGATGGTTCGGGCCCTCTTTAAGGATATGTCCGACATAAAGAAGCGGCTGGCGGAGCGAGACGGGGAGGAGGGATCGGGCCAACCACCGGCTGGAGGGAGACCTAAGAGGCCGAGAAGGGTTCCAGCCGGGGGAAGTGTCCCGGCTCCCTCTGCCCCGCTCGAGGTGCCGACCCCGCTACCGATGGAGGGGAATCCAATCCCCGTTGTCATCACCCCGACATCCAACGAGGATATGCCCCCCGAGCTGGCAGCACAGCTAGCAGCGTGGTTGGGCGATAGTACTGAGGGCGCCACGGCTGCCGAGGCACAGGCGCTGATAAGAAAGCTGCGTAAGGAAAAAGAAGCAGCCAAGGTGACCGCACCGGTGGCGGTGATAGAAAAGCCGCAAGTGGTAGACGCAGCATCCGGTTCAGGTAAGCGGCCATTGCCGATCGCAAGGGACGAGTCAGCACCCTCTCGTAGAGAAAGATTGGGGCAGCATGTTCCCTTAGCAATAAAAGAAAAGATTTGGGCGGGGGAATACGTGAATATATTCTCCTTGCTTGTCGATCATTATGAGGTAGAGCATGTCAAGAGTCAGAAGGACCTAATGCATCCAAGTGTTTGGCGCGCAAAAATGGCCGCCTTTAAGGTAAATGAGAATATTGGCAACTGGGGCAATGCGTGGGGTATTTTTACATCGATTTTGGGGGAACGTAGGCCCGAGTTGCTTCCTGAGTTTCCCATTTATCAATCACGAATTATGGGTTACTCGACAGCGTATCAAGGTAACCATTGGTTCTGTTATGACAATCTGTTCAGGAAAGAAAAGGAGCATAACAAGAGTTTGACTTGGGATTGTTACGATTCTGTGACATGGGATAAAATGAAAGAATCGGGAATGTTAAAAATGCCATTGGTTGGGAGCAATGTTGCTGATTACTCCCGCCAAAATGTGGGGACGCCCTTTCGACCAAGTACGAGCACCGACGATTATTCGAGACCCGCAGGCAATACAGGGAAAAAGGGTTTCTGCTTTAATTTCAACAAGGGGAAATGTACCAGGCCTCCGGGATCGTGTAAATTCAAACATGAATGTAGTACTTGTGGGTCGTCCCATCCTGAGTCATCGTGCAGAGCCAGAACGAGTGAGAATGGGGGTAAGGGAGGCGCCAAACAGGTCTAAGATAGTCCGAGGGGCGCCTTTACCAACCCCGATTGATACCTTGGCAATGATTCCCTGGCTCAGCGAATACCCGGATCGTACTTCTGCTGGGGTGCTGCGGAACGGTTTTACACATGGTTTCCGCATCCCGGTGGGGGACTTTCAGGGTGTAGGGATGTGCAAAAATCAACTTTCCGTTTTACAACATACATCTGTAGTGCAAGAGAAGATTCAGAAAGAGGTTAGCCGGGGACGGGTCGCCGGCCCGTTTAGTGTACCCCCGGTACCGCATTTTGTCTGTTCTCCGTTAGGGGTGGTCCCCAAGAAGGACCCAGGTGAGTTTCGTTTGATCCATAATCTGTCCGCTCCACATGGTCTTTCGGTGAACGATGCAATTGATCCAGAGCTTTGTTCGGTGCGATACGCATCGTTTGACGAGGCAGTAGCCATCTTGAATCGCCTGGGGCCCGGGACGTTGATGGCGAAATCAGATATCGAGTCAGCGTTCCGGTTGCTCCCGGTACACCCAGACGACCAGCGTCTTCTGGGATTCGGGTTTCAGGGGTCATTTTACATGGATAGGTGTATGCCAATGGGATGCTCTATATCATGTGCTTATTTTGAGAAATTCGGTACTTTCCTGCAATGGGTGTTCACTATGAAAACGGGTTTCCGAAATGTAATGCACTACCTTGACGACTTTCTGTTCCTTGGCCCCGCCGGAAATCCCGAATGTGCCCAGGCCTTAGCTGAATTCTGTGTGTTGATGGGTCATTTTGGCGTGCCATTGGCACCAGGTAAAACTATGGGTCCCACGACTTGCCTCGAGTTTTTGGGGATCGAGTTGGACTCTAGGGAGGGGTGTTTCCGTTTACCAGCTAGCAAAGTGTTGAAATTCAGGGCAGCCCTCCAAGTATGTTTAACTGCATCTAAGGTTACACTGCATCAGTTGCAACAATTGGTGGGGAAGTTGAACTTTGCCTTGAGAGTGATCCCAATGGCCCGCCCCTTTTCCCGCTCAATCGCCCAAGCGATGGTTGGCCTAAAGGAGGGTCATCATCGCACGAGGTTATCGGCCGAGGTCCGCCAGGACATGCGTATTTGGTTAGCATTTTTGGCGGACTTCAATGGTCGAGTCGTCTGGAACAAGCCAGCCGTATCCTCCGAAGAGCTTGGGCTATGGACAGATTCAGCGGGAAGCATAGGCTTTGGCGCCATCTTCGGCACAAAATGGTCTGCACAAAGGTGGCCCCTATGGTGGCACGAGAAGGGGCTGACGAGTAATATTGCTTTCCTTGAACTGTTTCCCATTCTGGTGGCCCTGAGAACCTGGCCTGAAGGGTTCAGAGATCATTCTGTCGTGTTCTGGTCTGACAATATGACCGTTGTAGAATGCATCAATAGTCAGGCAGCCCGTTGTAAACTGATTTTGAGGCTGCTCAAAGAAATTGTCCTACTGTGTATGCAACTGAACGTGATATTCAGAGCAAAACATGTCCCGGGGGTGATGAATCAGGCGGCTGATGCACTGTCTCGTTTTCACATGCAGGCTTTCTCGGGTTTCCTTCCTTCAGCGGACCCAGAGCCGGCACCCTTCCCCGAAGCTCTCTGGTCTCTCGGTGCCCCGAACTTCGTCACCTCGTGGGAGAGAGTCTAGCACCCAGGACAAGGAAGGCATATGAAGGGGCGTTTCAGGCCTATTTAGCCTTTTTGGGGACTGAGAGAGGGGGACTTTGGGGTCAGGAAGAGTGGGTTGTACATTTTCTGATGTCCTTACGTAGGGCTGGGAAATCGGTGGCTACGGCCCAAAGGCATCGTGCCGCCATTTCCTTTGTTGCCAGGGCCCATAATATCCAGGACCCGACAGCGTCTTTTGCAGTACAAAAGGCGCTGCGTGGGTGGCAACGCCTTGAGGGTCGCAGAGTAGATGTGAGACGACCGATAGGTCTGGATAGGTTGTCCCAGTTGCTGGCCACACTCCCCACCACATGCTCGTCTCCTTTCGAGACGTGTTTGTTCCGGACTGCATTTACGCTGGCATTTTACGGGGCTATGAGGATAAGTGAGCTGGTTGCAAGAAACAAACAGGATGTGGCGGGGGGGTTGTGCCGGGAACACGTTCAGATCAGGGGCGATGCGATGATTGTCTCCTTTCTCAGGTCCAAGACCGACCAAGATGGGAGGGGGGACTGCACGATCATTCGCAGGACCCCCGGGTCCTCCATGTGTCCGGTACAGTGTTTAGAAGATTACCTAGCACGAAGGGTGGCATCATGGGGGGGGACATTGTTGAGGCATGCAGACGCCACCCCGCTGATGAGGTTTCAGTTTCAGCGGGTGCTTGCAATGGCCATTGCCGCAGCGGGCTTGGACCCGGGCGAATTCGGGACCCATTCCTTTCGAATAGGGGCTGCCACTGAAGCTACAGCCAGGGGTCTTAATGTAGAGCAAGTGAAACGAGTGGGGCGTTGGTCCTCCAATTGTTATAAGAGATATGTGCGATTGCACATGTTGTGAAGCTGTAATCATATACTCACGCTTCTTGTCTTTTGTTTGTTTTCAGTTGCGCAAGCCTACGCGGCAGGGCGGACTATGCAGTCGACCCAACACCAGGCCAGCGGTCAGACATCACCGGCTGTGAGAAAGGAGGTGTGGGTCGTGGGCCACTCATACGTGAGACGGGCCGCAGACGTATTCAAAGCAGGTGACATGATTCACGTACCTGGGGAATACGGGTACAGAGTGTCCTTCTACGGAAGAGGCGGTCTCTGTATTGACCAGTTTCAAGCATTCTTTGAGGGTTTGTTAGGGCGGGTGAGGTCACCGCCGTCCATAGTCATAGTGCATTTAGGGGGCAATGATTTGGTCACCACCGGTAGACGACTTCTCCTGGAGGCTATGCTTTCCACGGTAAGTTGGTTAGCGAGGAGAGTTCCGGGGTGCATAATTGCGTGGTCTCATATGATCCCACGAAAAGTGTGGCGGGGGGCTATCTCGATCCCTGCTTTGAATCATTCTGTTAGAAAATTGAATAACAAAGTGAGTAGGTTGTTCCGTTCCAAGACATTGCATTCGATCTCGCATAGTTGTATTAATGATGACAGTATGTATTTGGGGGATGGTGTGCATTTGTCAAGGGTGGGGAATGAGTTACTCATAGGAGACTTCTTAGCTTGGTTAAAAACGTTAAAACATGACCTTTAGGTAGGAGTCTTGTGGGGGGTCCGGATAGCCGGTCAACTATCCGGACCTGTGGCGGTAAGGTCATGATCGGTGAGCACTAATTAGAAGATCCCTATGAGTGGGCGTCACCCAACACGGATGGGAGCGCTCGGGAGAGGTGGCCATTGGCCCCTCAGTGGGGAGGCGGTCCCGTCTAAGGGTGGGTCGCCGGAAGTAAAGGAAAGGCGGTCAAGGCCCCTTCCTTTGTAGGAGGGGTTACAGCCCCCTCCTGGGGAATTTCCCGGGGCCAGTGTCATCTGCGACGGCAGATGCGGTAAGTTGTGTGGGGTGGGGGGAGGTCCACGATACCTTCTAGATACCTCACACGAGTCTTCGAACGACCTTTAAATGGCGTCGAGTCTTAAGTGCCCCCGTCAAGTCAAGGGAAATTGTTAGTAGTTGCACTTGAGGTAAGCCTCTGTGCTGTCGCCCCTCCCAAGTGGGAGGGGTAAGTCTGGTTAGGGATCTTGACACCGGTTATGACCTTGCCGTTGGCCCTTAAACGTTAGGATGTACAATTTCAGTATTTCTAGAGAATGTTTTGTAGGATGCTAGTTCGGCTAGGAGAACCTCTGTATTAGAGAATATGTTAAGGTTAGCCAAACATCGCAATGTGTTAATGAAATTGTACATAACATGAAACGTTTAATGTTTTTAATTTTGTTTTAATAAATACGGCCGGGAGGGTCACTCCCTCCCACTTCCAAAAACTTTAAGAACTGTTTCCGGTTTCCCTCCTTTTGGGGATTGTGTTGAGAGGGGGTGGCGGGTATCTCAGCCATATGGAAAGGGGCGACCACTCGGTCCCCCCGAACGTATGGCGGAGTGCCTCGATCCCCCCGGGAAGCCATTTTTGGGCGGGAGGCGCGTCTCGGCTGGTATGCCCGAAGCGGCGTAGCCGGGGCGCGTCTTTTCCCGCCCTAGAGTGGGCTGGCCTAGACACCGACGTAGCCAGCCCCGCCCTAGGGGCAGGCAGGGGCGGGTTTACGCCCGCCCTGAAGACGGATAAAAAGAGACGCAAGACCAGAAGACGTCCTCTTGTTCTTGTGCTCCGAAGTTGCACCTCCTCGCTACACGTGAGCTCGGGACAGAACGAAGAGCCAATTTTGACCCACCCACCAGCCCCTGAGGACAGCCAGTTGTTTTGTAATAAAGTGAATTTATAAATATGTTTTCCGTTTCGTTTACAGGCTGTGAAGGTATCAGTTTGATGTTGAGCCTAATAAAGAATGGTGAATATCGTGTAGGTTTTTACGATTAAAATGATTTGATATAGTGTTGTATCTTTAAGCATGCTCTTTCGGTCGTAGCGACCAATGTTTACATAGGTTTGAGTAAGAATTGTCGTATTTAATTTTTGGTAGGCGGTAAGGTCATGATCGGTGAGCACTAATTAGAAGATCCCTATGAGTGGGCGTCACCCAACACGGATGGGAGCGCTCGGGAGAGGTGGCCATTGGCCCCTCAGTGGGGAGGCGGTCCCGTCTAAGGGTGGGTCGCCGGAAGTAAAGGAAAGGCGGTCAAGGCCCCTTCCTTTGTAGGAGGGGTTACAGCCCCCTCCTGGGGAATTTCCCGGGGCCAGTGTCATCTGCGACGGCAGATGCGGTAAGTTGTGTGGGGTGGGGGGAGGTCCACGATACCTTCTAGATACCTCACACGAGTCTTCGAACGACCTTTAAATGGCGTCGAGTCTTAAGTGCCCCCGTCAAGTCAAGGGAAATTGTTAGTAGTTGCACTTGAGGTAAGCCTCTGTGCTGTCGCCCCTCCCAAGTGGGAGGGGTAAGTCTGGTTAGGGATCTTGACACCGGTTATGACCTTGCCGTTGGCCCTTAAACGTTAGGATGTACAATTTCAGTATTTCTAGAGAATGTTTTGTAGGATGCTAGTTCGGCTAGGAGAACCTCTGTATTAGAGAATATGTTAAGGTTAGCCAAACATCGCAATGTGTTAATGAAATTGTACATAACATGAAACGTTTAATGTTTTTAATTTTGTTTTAATAAATACGGCCGGGAGGGTCACTCCCTCCCACTTCCAAAAACTTTAAGAACTGTTTCCGGTTTCCCTCCTTTTGGGGATTGTGTTGAGAGGGGGTGGCGGGTATCTCAGCCATATGACTTTAAATGACGGTTGGATGTGAGTTATTACTTTTTCAACTAAAATAAGTGTGTTTAAAGTCATTTCTGTGCCTGAAATTGGTCAAAATTGAAGATTTTGAGTAAGCAAAACTCTGTAAAAATGGCAGTTTTGGTCACTGTGAGGGTTTAAAAAGTGGTTATTCAACATGAGGCCCGATCCAAATGACATTTTGAATCATTTTTGGTAGAGTCCAAAAAATCAATTTTCTGATGAAAAACGATGACCCCGGACCAGTCGAACGTTGAAAAAATGGTCAATATTGATGAAATTTTAACATTTAATCTTTTGACTTTAAATGACGGTTGGATGTGAGTTATTACTTTTTCAACTAAAATAAGTGTGTTTAAAGTCATTTCTGTGCCTGAAATTGGTCAAAATTGAAGATTTTGAGTAAGCAAAACTCTGTAAAAATGGCAGTTTTGGTCACTGTGAGGGTTTAAAAAGTGGTTATTCAACATGAGGCCCGATCCAAATGACATTTTGAATCATTTTTGGTAGAGTCCAAAAAATCCATTTTCTGATGAAAAACGATGACCCCGGACCAGTCGAACGTTGAAAAAATGGTCAATATTGATGAAATTTTAACATTTAATCTTTTGACTTTAAATGACGGTTGGATGTGAGTTATTACTTTTACAACTAAAATAAGTGTGTTTAAAGTCATTTCTGTGCCTGAAATTTGTCAAAATTGAAGATTTTGAGTAAGCAAAACTCTGTAAAAATGGCAATTTTGGTCACTGTGAGGGTTTAAAAAGTGGTTATTCAACATGAGGCCCGATCCAAATGACATTTTGAATCATTTTTGGTAGAGTCCAAAAAATCA
The DNA here is from genome assembly GCF_964263255.1 of Lissotriton vulgaris. NCBI lineage: Eukaryota > Metazoa > Chordata > Amphibia > Caudata > Salamandridae > Lissotriton > Lissotriton vulgaris. The sequence goes on from NW_028242300.1 coordinate 57,578, forward strand.
ATTTTCTGATGAAAAACGATGACCCCGGACCAGTCGAACGTTGAAAAAATGGTCAATATTGATTAAATTTTAACATTTAATCTTTTGACTTTAAATGACGGTTGGATGTGAGTTATTACTTTTTCAACTAAAATAAGTGTGTTTAAAGTCATTTCTGTGCCTGAAATTGGTCAAAATTGAAGATTTTGAGTAAGCAAAACTCTGTAAAAATGGCAGTTTTGGTCACTGTGAGGGTTTAAAAAGTGGTTATTCAACATGAGGCCCGATCCAAATGACATTTTGAATCATTTTTGGTAGAGTCCAAAAAATCAATTTTCTGATGAAAAACGATGACCCCGGACCAGTCGAACGTTGAAAAAATGGTCAATATTGATGAAATTTTAACATTTAATCTTTTGACTTTAAATGACGGTTGGATGTGAGTTATTACTTTTTCAACTAAAATAAGTGTGTTTAAAGTCATTTCTGTGCCTGAAATTGGTCAAAATTGAAGATTTTGAGTAAGCAAAACTCTGTAAAAATGGCAGTTTTGGTCACTGTGAGGGTTTAAAAAGTGGTTATTCAACATGAGGCCCGATCCAAATGACATTTTGAATCATTTTTGGTAGAGTCCAAAAAATCAATTTTCAGATGAAAAACGATGACCCCGGACCAGTCGAACGTTGAAAAAATGGTCAATATTGATGAAATTTTAACATTTAATCTTTTGACTTTAAATGACGGTTGGATGTGAGTTATTACTTTTTCAACTAAAATAAGTGTGTTTAAAGTCATTTATGTGCCTGAAATTGGTCAAAATTGAAGATTTTGAGTAAGCAAAACTCTGTAAAAATGGCAGTTTTGGTCACTGTGAGGGTTTAAAAAGTGGTTATTCAACATGAGGCCCGATCCAAATGACATTTTGAATCATTTTTGGTAGAGTCCAAAAAATCAATTTTCTGATGAAAAACGATGACCCCGGACTAGTCGAACGTTGAAAAAATGGTCAATATTGATGAAATTTTAACATTTAATCTTTTGACTTTAAATGACGGTTGGATGTGAGTTATTACTTTTTCAACTAAAATAAGTGTGTTTAAAGTCATTTCTGTGCCTGAAATTGGTCAAAATTGAAGATTTTGAGTAAGCAAAACTCTGTAAAAATGGCAGTTTTGGTCACTGTGAGGGTTTAAAAAGTGGTTATTCAACATGAGGCCCGATCCAAATGACATTTTGAATCATTTTTGGTAGAGTCCAAAAAATCCATTTTCTGATGAAAAACGATGACCCCGGACCAGTCGAACGTTGAAAAAATGGTCAATATTGATGAAATTTTAACATTTAATCTTTTGACTTTAAATGACGGTTGGATGTGAGTTATTACTTTTTCAACTAAAATAAGTGTGTTTAAAGTCATTTCTGTGCCTGAAATTGGTCAAAATTGAAGATTTTGAGTAAGCAAAACTCTGTAAAAATGGCAGTTTTGGTCACCACGAGGGTTTAAAAAGTGGTTATTCAACATGAGGCCCGATCAAAATGACATTTTGAATCATTTTTGGTAGAGTTTAAAAAATCAATTTTCTGATGAAAAACGATGACCCCGGACCAGTCGAACGTTGAAAAAATGGTCAATATTGATGAAATTTTAACATTTAATCTTTTGACTTTAACCACATCGCTGCTGTGGTTATTTTTCCCCTGTGCTGGAAATTGCTTTATTCCTTTATTCATGACGAGCTCAGCTCGTCATCAGCACAGCTCAACTGTGCCTCATGACGAGCTGAGCTCGTCATGAGCATGGAAAGGGTTAAATGACGGTTGGATGTGAGTTATTACTTTTTCAACTAAAATAAGTGTGTTTAAAGTCATTTCTGTGCCTGAAATTGGTCAAAATTGAAGATTTTGAGTAAGCAAAACTCTGTAAAAATGGCAGTTTTGGTCACTGTGAGGGTTTAAAAAGTGGTTATTCAACATGAGGCCCGATCCAAATGACATTTTGAATCATTTTTGGTAGAGTCCAAAAAATCAATTTTCTGATGAAAAACGATGACCCCGGACCAGTCGAACGTTGAAAAAATGGTCAATATTGATGAAATTTTAACATTTAATCTTTTGACTTTAAATGACGGTTGGATGTGAGTTATTACTTTTTCAACTAAAATAAGTGTGTTTAAAGTCATTTCTGTGCCTGAAATTGGTCAAAATTGAAGATTTTGAGTAAGCAAAACTCTGTAAAAATGGCAGTTTTGGTCACTGTGAGGGTTTAAAAAGTGGTTATTCAACATGAGGCCCGATCCAAATGACATTTTGAATCATTTTTGGTAGAGTCCAAAAAATCAATTTTCTGATGAAAAACGATGACCCCGGACCAGTCGAACGTTGAAAAAATGGTCAATATTGATGAAATTTTAACATTTAATCTTTTGACTTTAAATGACGGTTGGATGTGAGTTATTACTTTTTCAACTAAAATAAGTGTGTTTAAAGTCATTTCTGTGCCTGAAATTGGTCAAAATTGAAGATTTTGAGTAAGCAAAACTCTGTAAAAATGGCAGTTTTGGTCACTGTGAGGGTTTAAAAAGTGGTTATTCAACATGAGGCCCGATCCAAATGACATTTTGAATCATTTTTGGTAGAGTCCAAAAAATCAATTTTCTGATGAAAAACGATGACCCCGGACCAGTCGAACGTTGAAAAAATGGTCAATATTGATGAAATTTTAACATTTAATCTTTTGACTTTAAATGACGGTTGGATGTGAGTTATTACTTTTTCAACTAAAATAAGTGTGTTTAAAGTCATTTCTGTGCCTGAAATTGGTCAAAATTGAAGATTTTGAGTAAGCAAAACTCTGTAAAAATGGCAGTTTTGGTCACTGTGAGGGTTTAAAAAGTGGTTATTCAACATGAGGCCCGATCCAAATGACATTTTGAATCATTTTTGGTAGAGTCCAAAAAATCAATTTTCTGATGAAAAACGATGACCCCGGACCAGTCGAACGTTGAAAAAATGGTCAATATTGATGAAATTTTAACATTTAATCTTTTGACTTTAAATGACGGTTGGATGTGAGTTATTACTTTTTCAACTAAAATAAGTGTGTTTAAAGTCATTTCTGTGCCTGAAATTTGTCAAAATTGAAGATTTTGAGTAAGCAAAACTCTGTAAAAATGGCAATTTTAGTCACTGTGAGGGTTTAAAAAGTGGTTATTCAACATGAGGCCCGATCCAAATGACATTTTGAATCATTTTTGGTAGAGTCCAAAAAATCAATTTTCTGATGAAAAACGATGACCCCGGACCAGTCGAACGTTGAAAAAATGGTCAATATTGATGAAATTTTAACATTTAATCTTTTGACTTTAAATGACGGTTGGATGTGAGTTATTACTTTTTCAACTAAAATAAGTGTGTTTAAAGTCATTTCTGTGCCTGAAATTGGTCAAAATTGAAGATTTTGAGTAAGCAAAACTCTGTAAAAATGGCAGTTTTGGTCACTGTGAGGGTTTAAAAAGTGGTTATTCAACATGAGGCCCGATCAAAATGACATTTTGAATCATTTTTGGTAGAGTCCTAAAAATCAATTTTCTGATGAAAAACGATGACCCCGGACCAGTCGAACGTTGAAAAAATGGTCAATATTGATGAAATTTTAACATTTAATCTTTTGACTTTAAATGACGGTTGGATGTGAGTTATTACTTTTTCAACTAAAATAAGTGTGTTTAAAGTCATTTCTGTGCCTGAAATTGGTCAAAATTGAAGATTGTGAGTAAGCAAAACTCTGTAAAAATGGCAATTTTGGTCACTGTGAGGGTTTAAAAAGTGGTTATTCAACATGAGGCCCAATCCAAATGACATTTTGAATCATTTTTCGTAGAGTCCAAAAAATCAATTTTCTGATGAAGAACGATGACCCCGGACCAGTCGAACGTTGAAAAAATGGTCAATATTGATGAAATTTTAATATTTAATCTTTTGACTTTAAATGACGGTTGGATGTGAGTTATTACTTTTTCAACTAAAATAAGTGTGTTTAAAGTCATTTCTGTGCCTGAAATTGGTCAAAATTGAAGATTTTGAGTAAGCAAAACTCTGTAAAAATGGCAGTTTTGGTCACTGTGAGGGTTTAAAAAGTGGTTATTCAACATGAGGCCCGATCCAAATGACATTTTGAATCATTTTTGGTAGAGTCCAAAAAATCAATTTTCTGATGAAAAACGATGACCCCGGACCAGTCGAACGTTGAAAAAATGGTCAATATTGATGAAATTTTAACATTTAATCTTTTGACTTTAAATGACGGTTGGATGTGAGTTATTACTTTTTCAACTAAAATAAGTGTGTTTAAAGTCATTTATGTGCCTGAAATTGGTCAAAATTGAAGATTTTGAGTAAGCAAAACTCTGTAAAAATGGCAGTTTTGGTCACTGTGAGGGTTTAAAAAGTGGTTATTCAACATGAGGCCCGATCCAAATGACATTTTGAATCATTTTTGGTAGAGTCCAAAAAAATCAATTTTCTGATGAAAAACGATGACCCCGGACTAGTCGAACGTTGAAAAAATGGTCAATATTGATGAAATTTTAACATTTAATCTTTTGACTTTAAATGACGGTTGGATGTGAGTTATTACTTTTTCAACTAAAATAAGTGTATTTAAAGTCATTTCTGTGCCTGAAATTGGTCAAAATTGAAGATTTTGAGTAAGCAAAACTCTGTAAAAATTGCAGTATTGGTCACTGTGAGGGTTTAAAAAGTGGTTATTCAACATGAGGCCCGATCCAAATGACATTTTGAATCATTTTAGGTAGAGTCCAAAAAATCAATTTTCTGTTGAAAAACGATGACCCCGGACCAGTCGAACGTTGAAAAAATGGTCAATATTGATGAAATTTTAACAATTAATCTTTTGACTTTAAATGACGGTTGGATGTGAGTTATTACTTTTTCAACTAAAATAAGTGTGTTTAAAGTCATTTCTGTGCCTGAAATTGGTCAAAATTGAAGATTTTGAGTAAGCAAAACTCTGTAAAAATGGCAGTTTTGGTCACCACGAGGGTTTAAAAAGTGGTTATTCAACATGAGGCCCGATCAAAATGACATTTTGAATCATTTTTGGTAGAGTTTAAAAAATCAATTTTCTGATGAAAAACGATGACCCCGGACCAGTCGAACGTTGAAAAAATGGTCAATATTGATGAAATTTTAACATTTAATCTTTTGACTTTAAATGACGGTTGGATGTGAGTTATTACTTTTTCAACTAAAATAAGTGTGTTTAAAGTCATTTCTGTGCCTGAAATTGGTCAAAATTGAAGATTTTGAGTAAGCAAAACTCTGTAAAAATTGCAGTTTTGGTCACTGTGAGGGTTTAAAAAGAGGTTATTCAACATGAGGCCCGATCCAAATGACATTTTGAATCATTTTTGGTAGAGTCCAAAAAATCAATTTTCTGATGAAAAATGATGACCCCGGACCAGTCGAACGTTGAAAAAATGGTCAATATTGATGAAATTTTAACATTTAATCTTTTGACTTTAAATGACGGTTGGATGTGAGTTATTACTTTTTCAACTAAAATAAGTGTGTTTAAAGTCATTTCTGTGCCTGAAATTGGTCATAATTGAAGATTTTGAGTAAGCAAAACTCTGTAAAAATGGCAGTTTTGGTCACTGTGAGGGTTTAAAAAGTGGTTATTCAACATGAGGCCCGATCCAAATGACATTTTGAATCATTTTTGGTAGAGTCCAAAAAATCAATTTTTTGATGAAAAACGATGACCCCGGACCAGTCGAACGTTGAAAAAATGGTCAATATTGATGAAATTTTAACATTTAATCTTTTGACTTTAAATGACGGTTGGATGTGAGTTATTACTTTTTCAACTAAAATAAGTGTGTTTAAAGTCATTTCTGTGCCTGAAATTGGTCAAAATTGAAGATTTTGAGTAAGCAAAACTCTGTAAAAATGGCAATTTTGGTCACTGTGAGGGTTTAAAAAGTGGTTATTCAACATGAGGCCCGATCCAAATGACATTTTGAATCATTTTTGGTAGAGTCCAAAAAATCAATTTTCTGATGAAAAACGATGACCCCGGACCAGTCGAACGTTGAAAAAATGGTCAATATTGATGAAATTTTAACATTTAATCTTTTGACTTTAAATGACGGTTGGATGTGAGTTATTACTTTTTCAACTAAAATAAGTGTGTTTAAAGTCATTTCTGTGCCTGAAATTGGTCAAAATTGAAGATTTTGAGTAAGCAAAACTCTGTAAAAATGGCAGTTTTGGTCACTGTGAGGGTTTAAAAAGTGGTTATTCAACATGAGGCCCGATCCAAATGACATTTTGAATCATTTTTGGTAGAGTCCAAAAAATCCATTTTCTGATGAAAAACGATGACCCCGGACCAGTCGAACGTTGAAAAAATGGTCAATATTGATGAAATTTTAACATTTAATCTTTTGACTTTAAATGACGGTTGGATGTGAGTTATTACTTTTTCAACTAAAATAAGTGTGTTTAAAGTCATTTTTGTGCCTGAAATTGGTCAAAATTGAAGATTTTGAGTAAGCAAAACTCTGTAAAAATGGCAGTTTTGGTCACTGTGAGGGTTTAAAAAGTGGTTATTCAACATGAGGCCCGATCAAAATGACATTTTGAATCATTTTTGGTAGAGTCCAAAAAATCAATTTTCTGATGAAAAACGATGACCCCGGACCAGTCGAACGTTGAAAAAATGGTCAATATTGATGAAATTTTAACATTTAATCTTTTGACTTTAAATGACGGTTGGATGTGAGTTATTACTTTTACAACTAAAATAAGTGTGTTTAAAGTCATTTCTGTGCCTGAAATTTGTCAAAATTGAAGATTTTGAGTAAGCAAAACTGTAAAAATGGCAGTTTTGGTCACTGTGAGGGTTTAAAAAGTGGTTATTCAACATGAGGCCCGATCAAAATGACATTTTGAATCATTTTTGGTAGAGTCCAAAAAATCAATTTTCTGATGAAAAACGATGACCCCGGACCAGTCGAACGTTGAAAAAATGGTCAATATTGATGAAATTTTAACATTTAATCTTTTGACTTTAAATGACGGTTGGATGTGAGTTATTACTTTTTCAACTAAAATAAGTGTGTTTAAAGTCATTTCTGTGCCTGAAATTGGTCAAAATTGAAGATTTTGAGTAAGCAAAACTCTGTAAAAATGGCAGTTTTGGTCACTGTGAGGGTTTAAAAAGTGGTTATTCAACATGAGGCCCGATCCAAATGACATTTTGAATCATTTGTGGTAGAATCCAAAAAATCAATTTTCTGATGAAAAACGATGACCCCGGACCAGTCGAACGTTGAAAAAATGGTCAATATTGATGAAATTTTAACATTTAATCTTTTGACTTTAAATGACGGTTGGATGTGAGTTATTACTTTTTCAACTAAAATAAGTGTGTTTAAAGTCATTTCTGTGCCTGAAATTGGTCAAAATTGAAGATTTTGAGTAAGCAAAACTCTGTAAAAATGGCAATTTTGGTCACTGTGAGGGTTTAAAAAGTGGTTATTCAACATGAGGCCCGATCCAAATGACATTTTGAATCATTTTTGGTAGAGTCCAAAAAATCAATTTTCTGATGAAAAACGATGACCCCGGACCAGTCGAACGTTGAAAAAATGGTCAATATTGATGAAATTTTAACATTTAATCTTTTGACTTTAAATGACGGTTGGATGTGAGTTATTACTTTTTCAACTAAAATAAGTGTGTTTAAAGTCATTTCTGTGCCTGAAATTGGTCAAAATTGAAGATTTTGAGTAAGCAAAACTCTGTAAAAATGGCAGTTTTGGTCACTGTGAGGGTTTAAAAAGTGGTTATTCAACATGAGGCCCGATCAAAATGACATTTTGAATCATTTTTGGTAGAGTCCAAAAAATCAATTTTCTGATGAAAAACGATGACCCCGGACCAGTCGAACGTTGAAAAAATGGTCAATATTGATGAAATTTTAACATTTAATCTTTTGACTTTAAATGACGGTTGGATGTGAGTTATTACTTTTTCAACTAAAATAAGTGTGTTTAAAGTCATTTCTGTGCCTGAAATTGGTCAAAATTGAAGATTTTGAGTAAGCAAAACTCTGTAAAAATGGCAATTTTGGTCACTGTGAGGGTTTAAAAAGTGGTTATTCAACATGAGGCCCAATCCAAATGACATTTTGAATCATTTTTGGTAGAGTCCAAAAAATCAATTTTCTGATGAAGAACGATGACCCCGGACCAGTCAAACGTTGAAAAAATGGTCAATATTGATGAAATTTTAATATTTAATCTTTTGACTTTAAATGACGGTTGGATGTGAGTTATTACTTTTTCAACTAAAATAAGTGTGTTTAAAGTCATTTCTGTGCCTGAAATTGGTCAAAATTGAAGATTTTGAGTAAGCAAAACTCTGTAAAAATGGCAGTTTTGGTCACTGTGAGGGTTTAAAAAGTGGTTATTCAACATGAGGCCCGATCCAAATGACATTTTGAATCATTTTTGGTAGAGTCCAAAAAATCAATTTTCTGATGAAAAACGATGACCCCGGACCAGTCGAACGTTGAAAAAATGGTCAATATTGATGAAATTTTAACATTTAATCTTTTGACTTTAAATGACGGTTGGATGTGAGTTATTACTTTTTCAACTAAAATAAGTGTGTTTTCAAGTCATTTATGTGCCTGAAATTGGTCAAAATTGAAGATTTTGAGTAAGCAAAACTCTGTAAAAATGGCAGTTTTGGTCACTGTGAGGGTTTAAAAAGTGGTTATTCAACATGAGGCCCGATCCAAATGACATTTTGAATCATTTTTGGTAGAGTCCAAAAAATCAATTTTCTGATGAAAAACGATGACCCCGG